>NW_025957635.1:0-46774 GCF_023159225.1 Perognathus longimembris pacificus
AAGGTAATTACACAGGGGAAAGGATAAGGTACTGGGAACTCCTCAGAAGAATCTGATTTGTGGTGAGGGGAGAGAGATAAAAGATCATTTAGGAACGACATGAACATGCTGCATATGTAGCTGTTTATCAGTAAATATCTCCACTGAGATTAAGAAAAGCAGTAGCTTAATAAATTAAGTACTTCTTGGTATTGTTACTGTACTGGTAACTCCCCAAAAGAATCTGGATTGTGGTGAGGGAAAAGAGAAAAAAGATCATTTAGGACCTGCACTTACGAAGGGGGTAGGCAGCTGTATTAAAGGGAGTAAACCGTATGAGAATAAATACAGCTGGAACTTGTTAAGGTAATTACACTGGGGAAAGGATAATGTACTGGGAACACCTCAGAAAAGTCTGATTTGTGGTGAGGGGAGAGAGATAAAAGCTCATTATGAATGACATGAACATGGCTGCGTACGTAGCTGTTTATCAGTAAATATCTCCACTGAGATTAAGAAAAGCAGTAGCTTAATAAATTAAGTACTTCCTGTATGGTTACTGTACTGGTAACTCCGTAAAAGAATCTGGTTGTGCTGAGGGAACAGAGAAAAAAGCTCATTTAGGACCTGCACTTACGAAGCGGGTAGGCAGCTGTATATCAGGGAGTAAACCTTCTGAGAATAAAAAACAGCTGGAGCTTGTTAAGGTAATTACACAGGGGAAAGGATAATGTACTGGGAACTCCTCAGAAGAATCTGATTTGTGGTGAGGGGAGAGAGATAAAAGCTCATTTAGGAACGACATGAACATGCTGCGTAGGTAGCTGATTATCAGTAAATATCTCCACTGAGATTAAGAAAAGCAGTAGCTTAATAAATTAAGTACTTCCTGGTATGTTTACTGTACTGGTAACTCCCCAAAAGAATCTGGATTGTGGTGAGGGAACAGAGAAAAAAGCTCATTTAGGACCTGCACTTACGAAGGGGGTAGGCACCTGTATATCAGGGAGTAAACCTTCTGAGAATAAAAACAGCTGGAGCTTGTTAAGGTAATTACACAGGGGAAAGGATAATGTACTGGGAAATCCTCAGAAGAATCTGATTTTGTGGTGAGGGGAGAGAGATAAAAGCTCATTTAGAACGACATGAACATGCTGCGTAGGTAGCTGTTTATCAGTAAATATCTCCACTGAGATTAAGAAAAGCAGTAGCTTAATAAATTAAGTACTTCCTGGTATGGTTACTGTACTGGTAACTCCCCAAAAGAATCTGGATTGTGGTGAGGGAACAGAGAAAAAAGCTCATTTAACACCTCCACTTACGAAGGGGGTAGGCAGCTGTATATCAGGGAGTAAATCTTCTGAGAATAAAAACAGCTGGAGCTTGTTAAGGTAATTACACAGGGGAAAGGATAATGTAGTGGGAACTCCTCAGAAGAATCTGATTTGTGGTGAGGGGAAAGAGATAAAAGCTCATTTAGGAACGACATGAACATGCTTCGTAGGTAGCTGTTTATCAGTAAATATCTCCACTGAGATTAAGAAAAGCAGTAGCTTAATAAATTAAGTACTTCCTGGTATGTTTACTGTACTGGTAACTCCCCAAAAGAATCTGGATTGTGGTGAGGGAACAGAGAAAAAAGCTCATTTAGGACCTGCACTTACGAAGGGGGTAGGCACCTGTATATCAGGGAGTAAACCTTCTGAGAATAAAAACAGATGGAGCTTGTTAAGGTAATTACACAGGGGAAAGGATAATGTACTGGGAACCCCTCAGAAGAATCTGATTTGTGGTAAGGGGAGAGAGATAAAAGCTCATTTAGGAACGACATGGACATGCTGCGTAGGTAGCTGTTTATAAGTAAATATCTCCACTGAGATTAAGAAAAGCAGTAGCTTAATAATTAAGTACTTCCTGGTATGGTTACTGTACTGGTAACTCCACAAAAGAACCTGGATTGTGATGAGGGAACAGAGAAAAAAGCTCATTTAGGAACGATATGAACATGCCTGCATACGTAGCTGTTTATCAGTAAATATCTCCACTGAGATTAAGAAAATCCGTAGCTTAATAAATTAAGTACTTCCTAGTATGGATACTGTACTGGTAACTCCCCAAAAGAATCTGGATTGTGGTGAGGGAACAGAGAAAAAAGCTCATTTAAGAACGACATGAACATGCTGCGTAGGTAGCTGTTTATCAGTAAATATCTCCACGAGATTAAGAAAAGCAGTAGCTTAATGAATTAAGTACTTCCTGGTATGGTTACTGTACTGGTAACTCCCCAAAAGAATCTGGATTGTGGTTAGGGAACAGAGAAAAAAGCTCATTTAGGACCTGCACATACGAAGGGCGTAGGCAGCTGTATATCAGGGAGTAAACCTTCTGAGAATAAACACAGCTGGAGCTTGTTAAGGTAATTACACAGGGGAAAGGATAATGTACTGGGAACTCCTCAGAAGAATCTGATTTGTGGTGAGGGGAGAGAGATAAAAGCTCATTTAGGAACGACATGAACATGCTGCGTATGTAGCTGTTTATCAGTATATATCTCCACTGAGATTAAGAAAAGCAGTAGCTTAATAAATTAAGTACTTCCTGGTATGGTTACTGTACTGGTAACTCCCCAAAAGAATCTGGATTGTGGTGAGGGATCAGAGAAAAAAGCTCATTTAGGACCTGCACTTACGAAGGGGGTAGGCAGCTGTATATAAGGGAGCAAACCTTCTGAGAATAAAAAACAGCTGGAGCTTGTTAAGGTAATTACACAGGGGAAAGGATAATGTACTGGGAACTCCTCAGAAGAATCTGATTTGTGGTGAGGGGAGAGATTTAAAAGCTCATTTAGGAACGACATGAATATGCTGTGTAGGTAGCTGTTTATCAGTAAATATCTCCACTGAGATTAAGAAAAGCAGTAGCTAATAAATTAAGTACTTCCTTGTATGGTTACTGTACTGGTAACTCCCAAAATAATCTGGATTGTGGTGAGTAAATAGAGAAAAAAGGCTCATTTAGGACCTGCACTTACGAAGGGGGTAGGCAGCTGTATAACAGGGAGTAAACCTTCTGAGAATAAAAACAGCTGGAGCTTGTTAAGGTAATTACACAGGTGAAAGGATAATGTACTGGGAACTCCTCAGAAGAATCTGATTTGTGTTGAGGGGATAGAGATAAAAGCTCATTTAGGAACGACATGAACATGCTGCGTAGGTAGCTGTTATCAGTAAATATCTCCACTGAGATTAAGAAAAGCAGTAGCTTAATAAATTAAGTACTTCCTGGTATGGTTACTGTACTGGTAACTCCCCAAAAGAATCTGGATTGTGGTGAGGGAACAGAGAAAAAAGATGATTTAGGACCAGCACTTACGAAGGGGTTAGGCAGCTGTATATCAGGGAGTAAACCTTCTGAGAATAAAAAACAGCTGGAGCTTGTTAAGGTAATTACACAGGGGAAAGGATTATGTACTGGGAACTCCTCAGAAGAATCTGATTTGTGGTGAGGGGAGAGAGATAAAAGCTCATTAAGAACGACAGGATCATGCTGCGTAGGTAGCTGTTTATCAGTAAATATCTCCACTGAGATTAAGAAAAGCAGTAGCTTAATAAATTAAGTACTTCCTGGTATGTTTACTGTACTGCTAACTCCCCAAAAGAATCTGGATTGTGGTGAGGGAACAGAGAAAAAAGCTCATTTAGGACCTGCATTACGAAGGGGGTAGGCAGCTGTATATCAGGGAGTAAACCTTATGAGAATAACAACAGCTGAGCTTTTTAATTTAATTACACAGGGGAAACGATAATGTACTGGAAACTCCTCAGAAGAATCTGCTTTGTAGTGAGGGGAGAGAGATAAAAGCTCATTTAAGAACAACATGAACATGCTGCGTAGGTAGCTGTTTATCAGTAAATATCTCCACTGAGATTAAGAAAAGCAGTACCTTAATAAATTAAGTACTTCCTGGTATGGTTACTGTACTGGTAACTCCCCAAAAGAATGTGGATTGTGGTGAGGGAACAGAGAAAAAAGCTCATTTAGGACCTGCACTTACGAAGTTCTAGGCAGCTGTATATCAGGGAGTAAACCTTCTGAGTATAAAAACAGCTGGAGCTTGTTAAGGTAATTACACAGGGGAAAGGATATGTACTGGGAACTCCTCAGAAGAATCTGATTTTTGGTGAGGGGAGAGAGATAAAAGCTCATTTAGGAACGACAGGAACATGCTGGGTAGGTAGCTGTTTATCAGTAAATATCTCCACTGAGATTAAGAAAAGCAGTAGCTTAATAAATTAAGTACTTCCTGGTATTGTTACTGTACTGCTAACTCCCAAAAGAATCTAGATTGTGGTTAGGGAACAGAGAAAAAAGCTCATTTAGGACCTGCACTTACGAAGTTCTAGGCAGCTGTATATCAGGGAGTAAACCTTCTGAGAATAAAAACAGCTGGAGCTTGTTAAGGGAATTACACAGGGGAAAGGATAATGTAATGGGAACTCCTAAGAAGAATCTGATTTTTGGTGAGGGGAGAGAGATAAAAGCTCATTTAGGAACGACATGAACATGCTGCATACGTAGCTGTTTATCAGTAAATATCTCCACTGAGATTAAGAAAAGCAGTAGCTTAATAAATAAGTACTTCCTGGAATGGTTTCTGTACTGATCACTCCCCAAAAGAATCTGGATTGTGGTGAGGGAACAGAGAAAAAAGCTCATTTAGGACCTGCACTTACGAAGGGGGTAGGCAGCAGTATATCAGGGAGTAAACCTTCTGAGAATAAAAACAGCTGGAGCTTGTTAAGGTAATTACAAAGGGGAAAGGATAATGTACTGGGAACTCTCAGAAGAATCTGATTTGTGGTGAGGGGAGAGAGATATAAGCTCATTTAGGAACGACATGAACATGCTGCGTAGGTAGCTGTTTATCAGTAAATATCTCCACTGAGATTAAGAAAAGCAGTAGCTTAATAAATTAATTACTTCCTGGTATGGTTACTGTACTGGTAACTCCCCAACAGAACCTGGATTGTGGTGAAGGAACTGAGAAAAAAGCTCATTTAGTACTTGTACTTACGAAGGGGTAGGCAGCGGTATGTCAGTGATTAAACCTTCTGAGAATAAAAACAGCTGGAGCTTGTTAAGGTAATTACACGGGGGAAAGGATAATGTACTGGGAACTCCTCAGAAGAATCTGATTTGTGGTGAGGGGAGAGAGATAAAAGCTCATTTAGGAACGACATGAACATGCTGCGTAGGTAGCTGTTTATCAGTAAATATCTCCACTGAGATTAAGAAAAGCAGTAGCTTAATAAATTAAGTACTTCCTGGTATGGTTACTGTACTGGTAACTCCCGAAAAGAATCTGGATTGTGGTGAGGGAACAGAGAAAAAAGCTCATTTAGGACCTGCACTTACGAAGTGGGTAGGCAGCTGTATATCCGGAGTAAACCTTCTGAGAATAAAAACAGCTGGAGCTTGTTAAGGTAATTACACAGGGGAAAGGATAATGTACTGGGAACTCCTCAGAAGAATCTGATTTGTGATGAGGGGAGATAGATAAAAGCTCATTTAGGAACGACATGAACATGCTGCGTATTTAGCTGTTTATCAGTAAATATATCCACTGAGATTAAGAAAAGCAGTAGCTTAATAAATTCAGTACTTCCTGGTATGGTTACTGTACTGTAACTCCCCAAAAGAATCTGGATTGTGGTGAGGGAACAGAGAAAAAAGCTCATTTAGGACCTGCACTTACGAAGAGTGTAGGCAGCTGTATATCAGGGAGTACACCTTCTGAGAATAAAAACAGCTGGAGCTTGTTAAGGTAATTACACAGGGGAAAGGATAATGTACTGGGAACTCCTCAGAAGAATCTGATTTGTGGTGAGGGGAGAGAGATAAAAGCTCATTTAGGAACGACATGAACATGCTGCGTATGTAGCTGTTTATCCACTGAGATTAAGAAAAGCAGTAGCTTAATAAATTAAGTACTTCCTGGTATGGTTACTGTACTGGTAACTCCCCAAAAGAATCTGGATTGTGGTGAGGGAACAGAGAAAAAAGCTCATTTAGGACCTGCACTTACGAAGGGGGTAGGAGCTGTATATCAGGGAGTAAACCTTCTGAGAATAAAAACAGCTGGAGCTTGTTAAGGTAATTACACAGGGGAAAGGATAATGTACTGGGAACTCCTCAGAAGAATCTGATTTGTGGTGAGGGGAGAGAGATAAAAGCTCATTTAGGAACGACATGAACATGCTGCGTAGGTAGCTGTTTATCAGTAAATATCTCCACTGAGATTAAGAAAAGCAGTAGCTTAATAAATTAAGTACTTCCTGGTATGGTTACTGTACTGGTAACTCCCCAAAAGAATCTGGATTGTGGTGAGGAAACAGAGAAAAAAGCTCATTTAGGACGTGCACTTACGAAGGGGGTAGGCAGCTGTATATCAGGTAGTAAACCTTCTGAGAATAAAAACAGCTGGAGCTTGTTAAGGTAATTACACAGGGGAAAGGATAATGTACTGGGAACTCCTCAGAAGAATCTGATTTGTGGTGAGGGGAGAGAGATAAAAGCTCATTTAGAACGACATGAACATGCTGCGTAGGTAGCTGTTTATCAGTAAATATCTCCACTGAGATTAAGAAAAGCAGTAGCTTAATAAATTAAGTACTTCCTGGTATGGTTACTGTACTGGTAACTCCCCAAAAGAATCTGGATTGTGGTGAGGGAACAGAGAAAAAAGCTCATTTAGGACCAGCACTTACGAAGGGGTAGGCAGCTGTATATCAGGGAGTAAACCTTCTGAGAATAAAAACAGCTGGAGCTTGTTAAGGTAATTACACAGGGGAAAGGATAATGTACTGGGAACTCCTCAGAAGAATCTGATTTGTGGTGAGGGGAGAGAGATAAAAGCTCATTTAAGAACGACAGAACATGCTGCGTAGTAGCTGTTTATCAGTAAATATCTCCACTGAGATTAAGAAAAGCAGTAGCTTAATAAATTAAGTACTTCCTGGTATGGTTACTGTACTGGTAACTCCCCAAAAGAATCTGGATTGTGGTGAGGGAACAGAGAAAAAAGCTCATTTAGGACCTGCATTACGAAGGGGGTAGGCAGCTGTATATCAGGGAGTAAACCTTATGAGAATAAAAACAGCTGGAGCTTTTAATTTAATTACACATGGGAAAGGATAATGTACTGGAAACTCCTCAGAAGAATCTGATTTGTGGTGAGGGGAGAGAGATAAAAGCTCATTTAGGAACGACATGAACATTCTGCGTACGTAGCTGTTTATCAGTAAATATCTCCACTGAGATTAAGAAAAGCAGTAGCTTAATAAATTAAGTACTTCCTGGTATGGTTACTGTACTGGTAACTCCCCAAAAGAATCTGGATTGTTGGTGAGGGAACAGAGAAAAAGCTCATTTAGACCTGCACTTACGAAGGGGGTAGGCAGCTGTATATCAGGGAGTAAACCTTCTGAGAATAAAAACAGCTGGAGCTTGTTAAGGTAATTACACAGGGGAAAGGATAATGTACTGGGAACTCCTCAGAAGAATCTGATTTGTGGTGAGGGGAGAGAGATAAAAGCTCATTTAGGAACGACATGAACATGCTGCGTAGGTAGCTGTTTATCAGTAAATATCTCCACTGAGATTAAGAAAAGCAGTAGCTTAATAAATTAAGTACTTCCTGGTATGGTTACTGTACTGGTAACTCCCCAAAAGAATCTGGATTGTGGTGAGGGAACAGAGAAAAAAGCTCATTTAGGACCTGCACTTACGAAGGGTGTAGGCAGCTGTATATCAGGGAGTAAACCTTCTGAGAATAAAAACAGCTGGAGCTTGTTAAGGTAATTACACAGGGGAAAGGATAATGTACTGGGAACTCCTCAGAAGAATCTGATTTGTGGTGAGGGGAGAGAGATAAAAGCTCATTTAGGAATGACATGAACATGCTGCGTAGGTAGCTGTTTATCAGTAAATATCTCCACTGAGATTAAGAAAAGCAGTAGCTTAATAAATTAAGTACTTCCTGGTATGTTTACTGTACTGGTAACTCCCCAAAAGAATCTGGATTGTGGTGAGGGAACAGAGAAAAAAGCTCATTTAGGACCTGCACTTACGAAGGGGATAGGCAGCTGTATATCAGGGAGTAAACCTTCTGAGAATAAAAACAGCTGGAGCTTGTTAAGGTAATTACCAGGGAAAGGATAATGTACTGGGAACTCCTCAAAAGAATCTGATTTGTGGTGAGGGGAGAGAGATAAAAGCTCATTTAGAACGACATGAACATGCTGCGTAGGTAGCTGTTTATCAGTAAATATCTCCACTGAGATTAAGAAAAGCAGTAGCTTAATAAATTAAGTACTTCCTGGTATGGTTACTGTACTGGTAACTCCCCAAAAGAATCTGGATTGTGGTGAGGGAACAGAGAAAAAAGCTCATTTAGGACCTGCACTTACGAAGGGGGTAGGCAGCTGTATATCAGGGAGTAAACCTTCTGAGAATAAAAACAGCTGGAGCTTGTTAAGGTAATTACACAGGGGAAAGGATAATGTACTGGGAACTCCTCAGAAGAATCTGATTTGTGGTGAGGGGAGAGAGATAAAAGCTCATTTAGGAACGACATGAACATGCTGCGTAGGTAGCTGTTTATCAGTAAATATCTCCACTGAGATTAAGAAAAGCAGTAGCTTAATAAATTAAGTACTTCCTGGTATGGTTACTGTACTGGTAACTCCCCAAAAGAATCTGGATTGTGGTGAGGGAACAGAGAAAAAAGCTCATTTAGGACCTGCACTTACGAAGGGGGTAGGCAGCTGTATATCAGGGAGTAAACCTTCTGAGAATAAAACAGCTGGAGCTTGTTAAGGTAATTACACAGGGGAAAGGATAATGTACTGGGAACTCCTCAGAAGAATCTGATTTGTGGTGAGGGGAGAAGATAAAAGCTCATTTAGGAACGACATGAACATGCTGCGTAGGTAGCTGTTTATCAGTAAATATCTCCACTGAGATTAAGAAAAGCAGTAGCTTAATAAATTAAGTACTTCCTGGTATGGTTACTGTACTGGTAACTCCCCAAAAGAATCTGGATTGTGGTGAGGGAACAGAGAAAAAAGCTCATTTAGGACCTGCACTTACGAAGGGGGTAGGCAGCTGTATATCAGGGAGTAAACCTTCTGAGAATAAAAACAGCTGGAGCTTGTTAAGGTAATTACACAGGGGAAAGGATAATGTACTGGGAACTCCTCAGAAGAATCTGATTTGTGGTGAGGGGAGTGAGATAAAAGCTCATTTAGGAACGACATGAACATGCTGCGTAGGTAGCTGTTTATCAGTAAATATCTCCACTGAGATTAAGAAAAGCAGTAGCTTAATAAATTAAGTACTTCCTGGTATGGTTACTGTACTGGTAACTCCCCAAAAGAATCTGGATTGTGGTGAGGGAACAGAGAAAAAAGCTCATTTAGGAACGCACACGAAGGGTAGGCAGCTGTATATCAGGGAGTAAACCTTCTGAGAATAAAAACAGCTGGAGCTTGTTAAGTAATTACACAGGGGAAAGGATAATGTACTGGGAACTCCTCAAAAGAATCTGGATTGTGGTGAGGGAACAGAGAAAAAGCTCATTTAGGACCTGGACTTACGAAGGGGGTAGGCAGCTGTATATCAGTAAACCTTCTGAGAATAAAAACAGCTGGAGCTTGTTAAGGTAATTACACAGGTAAAGGATACTGTACTGGAACTCCCCAAAAGAATCTGAGATTGTGTGAGGGACAGAGATAAAAGCTCATTTAGGAACGACATGAACATGCTGCGTAGGTAGCTGTTTATCAGTAAATATCTCCACTGAGATTAAGAAAAGCAGTAGCTTAATAAATTAAGTACTTCCTGGTATGGTTACTGTACTGGTAACTCCCCAAAAGAATCTGGATTGTGGTGAGGGAACAGAGAAAAAAGCTCATTTAGGACCTGCACTTACAAGGGGGTAGGCAGTTGTATATCAGGGAGTAAACCTTCTGAGAATAAAAACAGCTGGAGCTTGTTAAGGTAATTACACAGGGGAAAGGATAAGTACTGGGAACTCCTCAGAAGAATCTGATTGTGGTGAGGGAGAGAGATAAAAGCTCATTTAGGAACGACATGAACATGCTGCGTACGTAGCTGTTTATCAGTAAATATCTCCACTGAGATTAAGAAAAGCAGTAGCTTAATAAATTAAGTACTTCCTGGTATGGTTACTGTACTGGTAACTCCCAAAAGAATCTGGATTGTGGTGAGGGAACAGAGAAAAAAGCTCATTTAGGACCTGCACTTACGAAGGGGGTAGGCAGCTGTATATCAGGGAGTAAACCTTCTGAGAATAAAAACAGCTGGAGCTTGTTAAGGAATTACACAGGGAAAGGATAATGTACTGGGAACTCCTCAGAAGAATCTGATTTGTGGTGAGGGGAGAGAGATAAAAGCTCATTTAGGAACGACATGAACATGCTGCGTAGGTAGCTGTTTATCAGTAAATATCTCCACTGAGATTAAGAAAAGCAGTAGCTTAATAAATTAATTACTTCCTGGTATGGTACTGTACTGGTAACTCCCCAAAAGAATCTGGATTGTGGTGAGGGAACAGAGAAAAAAGCTCATTTAGGACCTGCACTTACGAAGGGTGTAGGCAGCTGTATATCAGGGAGTAAACCTTCTGAGAATAAAAACAGCTGGAGCTTGTTAAGGTAATTACACAGGGGAAAGGATAATGTACTGGGAACTCCTCAGAAGAATCTGATTTGTGGTGAGGGGAGAGAGATAAAAGCTCATTTAGGAATGACATGAACATGCTGCTACGTAGCTGTTTATCAGTAAATATCTCCACTGAGATTAAGAAAAGCAGTAGCTTAAGAAACTAATACTTCCTGGTATGGTTACTGTACTGGTAACTCCCCAAAGAATCTGGATTGTGGTGAGGGAACAGAGAATAAAAGCTCATTTAGGACCTGCACTGACGAAGGGTAGGCAGCTGTATATCAGGAAGTAAACCTTCTGAGAATAAAAACAGCTGGAGCTTGTTAAGGTAATTACCCAGGGAAAGGATAATGTACTGGGAACTCCTCAAAAGAATCTGATTTGTGGTGAGGGGAGAGAGATAAAAGCTCATTTAGGAACGACAATGAAGATGCTGCGTAGGTAGCTGTTTATCAGTAAATATCTCCACTGAGATTAAGAAAAGCAGTAGCTTAATAAATTAAGTACTTCCTGGTATGGTTACTGTACTGGTAACTCCCCAAAAGAATCTGATTGTGGTGAGGGAACAGAGAAAAAGCTCATTTAGGACCTGCACTTACGAAGGGGGTAGGCAGCTGTATATCAGGGAGTAAACCTTCTGAGAATAAAAACAGCTGGAGCTTGTTAAGGTAATTACCAGGGGAAAGGATAATGTACTGGGAACTCCTCAGAAGAATCTGATTTGTGGTGAGGGAGAGAGATAAAAGCTCATTTAGGAACGACAGAACATGCTGCGTAGTAGCTGTTTATCAGTAAATATCTCAACTGAGATTAAGAAAAGCAGTAGCTTAATAAATAAGTACTTCCTGGTATGGTTACTGTACTGGTAACTCCCCAAAAGAATCTGATTGTGGTGAGGGAACAGAGAAAAAAGCTCATTTAGGACCTGCACTTACGAAGGGGGTAGGCAGCTGTTTATCAGTAAATATCTGAGATTAAGAACAGCTGGAGCTTGCTAATAAATTACAGTACTTCCTGGGGAAAGGTAATGTACTGGGAACTCCCAAAAGAATCTGATTGTGGTGAGGGAAGAGAAAAAGCTCATTTAGGAACGAAGGAACATGCTGGGTAGGTAGCTGTATATCAGTAAATATCTCCACTGAGAATAAAAACAGCAGTAGCTTAATAAATTAAGTACTTCCTGGGGAAAGGATACTGTACTGGGAACTCCTCAGAAGAATCTGATTTGTGGTGAGGGGAGAGAGATAAAAAGCTCATTTAGGACCTGCAGTTACGAAGTTGTAGGCAGCTGTTATCAGGGAGTAAACCTTCTGAGAATTAAAAAAGCAGTAGCTTAATTAAGGGAATTACACAGGGGAAAGGATAATGTACTGGTAACTCCTCAGAAGAATCTGATTTGTGGTGAGGGAGAGAGATAAAAGCTCATTTAGGAACGACATGAACATGCTGCGTAGGTAGCTGTTTATCAGTAAATATCTCCACTGAGATTAAGAAAAGCAGTAGCTTAATAAAGTAAGTACTTCCTGGTATGTTTACTGTACTGGTAACTCCCCAAAAGAATCTGGATTTGTGGTGAGGGAACAGAGAAAAAAGCTCATTTAGGACCTGCACTTACGAAGGGGGTAGGCAGCTGTATATCAGGGAGTAAACCTTCTGAGAATAAAAACGGCTGGAGCTTGTTAAGGTAATTACGCAGGGGAAAGGATAAAGTACTGGGAACGACTCAGAAGAATCTGATTGTGGTGAGGGGAGAGAGATAAAAGCTCATTAAGAACGACAGGATCATGCTGCGTAGTTAGCTGTTTATCAGTAAATATCTCCACTGAGATTAAGAAAAGCAGTAGCTTAATAAATTAAGTACTTCCTGGTATTGTTACTGTACTGCTAACTCCCAAAAGAATCTAGATTGTGGTTAGGGAACAGAGAAAAAAGCTCATTTAGGACCTGCAATTACGAAGTTGTAGGCAGCTGTATATCAGGGAGTAAACCTTCTGAGAATAAAAACAGCTGGAGCTTGTTAAGGGAATTACACAGGGGAAAGGATAATGTAATGGGAACTCCTAAGAAGAATCTGATTTGTGGTGAGGGGAGAGAGATAAAAGCTCATTTAGGAACGACATGAACATGCTGCATACGTAGCTGTTTATCAGTAAATATCTCCACTGAGATTAAGAAAAGCAGTAGCTTAATAAATTAAGTACTTCCTGGAATGGTTTCTGTACTGGTCACTCCCCAAAAGAATCTGGATTGTGGTGAGGGAACAGAGAAAAAAGCTCATTTAGGACCTGCACTTACGAAGGGGGTAGGCAGCAGTATATCAGGGAGTAAACCTTCTGAGAATAAAAACAGCTGGAGCTTGTTAAGGTAATTACAAAGGGGAAAGGATAATGTACTGGGAACTCCTCAGAAGAATCTGATTTGTGGTGAGGGGAGAGAGATATAAGCTCATTTAGGAACGACATGAACATGCTGCGTAGGTAGCTGTTTATCAGTAAATATCTCCACTGAGATTAAGAAAAGCAGTAGCTTAATAAATTAAGTACTTCCTGGTATGGTTACTGTACTGGTAACTCCCGAAAAGAATCTGGATTGTGGTGAGGGAACAGAGAAAAAAGCTCATTTAGGACCTGCACTTACGAAGTGGGTAGGCAGCTGTATATCCGGGAGTAAACCTGCTGAGAATAAAAACAGCTGGAGCTTGTTAAGGTAATTACACAGGGGAAAGGATAATGTACTGGGAACTCCTCAGAAGAATCTGATTTGTGATGTGGGGAGAGAGATAAAAGCTCATTTAGGAACGACATGAACATGCTGCGTATTTAGCTGTTTATCAGTAAATATATCCACTGAGATTAAGAAAAGCAGTAGCTTAATAAATTCAGTACTTCCTGGTATGGTTACTGTACTCGTAACTCCCCAAAAGAATCTGGATTGTGGTGAGGGAACAGAGAAAAAAGCTCATTTAGGACCTGCACATACGAAGAGTGTAGGCAGCTGTATATCAGGGAGTACACCACTGAGAATAAAAACAGCTGGAGGTTGTTAAGGTAATTACACAGGGGAAAGGATAATGTACTGGGAATTCCTCAGAAGAATCTGATTGTGGTGAGGGGAGAGAGATAAAAGCTCATTTAGGAACGACATGAACATGCTGGGTATGTAGCTGTTTATCCACTGGAATTAAGAAAAGCAGTAACTTAATAAATTAAGTACTTCCTGGTATGGTTACTGTACTGGTAACTCCCCAAAAGAATCTGGATTGTGGTGAGGGAACAGAGAAAAAAGCTCATTTAGGACCCGCACTTACGAAGGGGGTAGGAAGCTGTATATCAGGGAGTAAACCTTCTGAGAATAAAAACAGCTGGAGCTTGTTAAGGTAATTACACAGGGGAAAGGATAATGTACTGGGAACTCCTCAGAAGAATCTGATTTGTGGTGAGGGGATAGAGATAAAAGCTCATTTAAGAACGACATGAACATGCTGCATAGGTAGCTGTTTATCAGTAAATATCTCCACTGAGATTAAGAAAAGCAGTAGCTTAATAAATTACGTACTTCCTGGTATGGTTACTGTACTGGTAACTCCCCAAAAGAATCTGGATTGTGGTGAGGGAACAGAGAAAAAAGATGATTTAGGACCAGCACTTACGAAGGGGTTAGGCAGCTGTATATCAGGGAGTAAACCTTCTGAGAATAAAAACAGCTGGAGCTTGTTAAGGTAATTACACAGGGGAAAGGATAATGTACTGGGAACTCCTCAGAAGAATCTGATTTGTGGTGAGGGGAGAGAGATAAAAGCTCATTAAGAACGACAGGATCATGCTGCGTAGTTAGCTGTTTATCAGTAAATATCTCCACTGAGATTAAGAAAAGCAGTAGCTTAATAAATTAAGTACTTCCTGGTATTGTTACTGTACTGCTAACTCCCCAAAAGAATCTGGATTGTGGTGAGGGAACAGAGAAAAAAGCTCATTTAGGACCTGCATTTACGAAGGGGGTAGGCAGCTGTATATCAGGGAGTAAACCTTATGAGAATAACAACAGCTGGAGCTTTTTAATTTAATTACACAGGGGAAACGATAATGTACTGGAAACTCCTCAGAAGAATCTGATTTGTAGTGAGGGGAGAGAGATAACAGCTCATTTAGGAACGACATGAACATGCTGCGTAGGTAGTTGTTTATCAGTAAATATCTCCACTGAGATTAAGAAAACCAGTAGCTTAATAAATTAAGTACTTCCTGGTATGGTTACTGTACTGGTAACTCCCCAAAAGAATCTGGATTGTGGTGAGGGAACAGAGAAAAAAGCTCATTTAGGACCTGCACTTACGAAGGGGGTAGGCAGCTGTATATCAGGGAGTAAATCTTCTGAGAATAAAAACACCTGTAGCTTGTTAAGGTAATTACACAGGGGAAAGGATAATGTACTGGAAACTCCTCAGAAGAATCTGATTTGTGGTGAGGGGAGAGAGATAAAAGCTCATTTAGGAACGACATGAACATGCTGCGTAGGTAGCTGTTTATCAGTAAATATCTCCACTGAGATTAAGAAAAGAAGTAGCTTAATAAAGTAAGTACTTCCTGGTATGTTTACTGTACTGGTAACTCCCCAAAAGAATCAGGATAGTGGTGAGGGAACAGAGAAAAAAGCTCATTTAGGACCTGCACTTACGAAGGGGGTAGGCAGCTGTATATCAGGGAGTAAACCTTCTGAGAATAAAAACGGCTGGAGCTTGTTAAGGTAATTACGCAGGGGAAAGGATAAAGTACTGGGAACGACTCAGAAGAATCTGATTTGTGGTGAGGGGAGAGAGATAAAAGCTCATGTAGGAACGACATGAACATGCTGCGTAGGTAGCTGATTGTCAGTAAATATCTACACTGAGATTGAGAAAAGCAGTAGCTTAATAAATTAAGTACTTCCTGGTATGGTTACTGTACTGGTAACTCCCCAAAGCATCTGGATTGTGGTGAGGGAACAGATAAAAAAGCTCATTTAGGACCTGCACTTACGAAGCGGGGTAGGCAGTTGTATATCAGGGAGTAAACCTTCTGAGAATAAAAACAGCTGGAGCTTGTTAAGGTAATTACACAGGGGAAAGGATAATGTATTGGGAACTCCTCAGAAGAATCTGATTTGTGTTGAGGGGAGAGAGATAAAAGCTCATGTAGGAACGAAATGAACATGCTGCGTAGGTAGCTGTTTATCAGTAAATATCTCCACTGAGATTAAGAAAAGCAGTAGCTTAATAAATTAAGTACTTCCTGGTATGGTTACTGTACTGGTAACTTCCCAAAAGAATCTGGATTGTGGTGAGGGAACAGAGAAAAAAGCTCATTTATGAGCTGCACTTTCGAAGGGGGTAGGCAGCTGTAGATCAGGGAGTAAACCTTCTGAGAATAAAAACAGCTGGAGCTTGTTAAGGTAATTACACAGGGGAAAGGATAAAGTACTGGGAACTCCTCAGAAGAATCTGATTTGTGGTGAGGGGATAGAGATAAAAGCTCATTTAGGAACGACATGAACATGCTGCGTACGTAGCTGTTTATCCGTAAATATCTCCACTGAGATTAAGAAAAGCAGTAGCTTAATAAATTAAGTACTTCCTGGTATGGTTACTGTACTGGTAACTCCCCAAAAGAATCTGGATTGTTGTGAGGGAACAGAGAAAAAGCTCATTTATGACCTGCACTTACGAAGGGGGTAGGCAGCTGTATATCAGGGAGTAAACCTTCTGAGAATAAAAACAGCTGGAGCTTGTTAAGGTAATTACACAGGGGAAAGGATAATGCACTGGGAACTCCTCAGAAGAATCTGATTTGTGGTGAGGGGAGAGAGATAAAATCTCATTTAGGAACGACATGAACATGCTGCGTAGGTAGCTGTTTATCAGTAAATATCTCCACTGAGATTAAGAAAAGCAGTAGCTTAATAAATTAATTACTTCCTGGTATGGGTACTGTACTGGTAACTCCCCAAAAGAATCTGGATTGTGGTGAGGGAACAGAGAAAAAAGCTCATTTAGTACCTGCACTTACGAAGGGTGTAGGCAGCTGTATATCAGGGAGTAAACCTTCTGAGAATAAAAACAGCTGGAGCTTGTTAAGGTAATTACACAGGGGAAAGGATAATGTACTGGGAACTCCTCAGTAGAATATGATTTGTGGTGAGGGGAGAGAGATAAAAGCTCATTTAGGAATGACATGAACATGCTGCATACGTAGCTGTTTATCAGTAAATATCTCCACTGAGATTAAGAAAAGCAGTAGCTTAATAAATTAAGTACTTCCTGGAATGGTTTCTGTACTGGTCACTCCCCAAAAGAATCTGGATTGTGGTGAGGGAACAGAGAAAAAAGCTCATTTAGGACCTGCACTTACGAAGGGGGTAGGCAGCAGTATATCAGGGAGTAAACCTTCTGAGAATAAAAACAGCTGGAGCTTGTTAAGGTAATTACAAAGGGGAAAGGATAATGTACTGGGAACTCCTCAGAAGAATCTGATTTGTGGTGAGGGGAGAGAGATATAAGCTCATTTAGGAACGACATGAACATGCTGCGTAGGTAGCTGTTTATCAGTAAATATCTCCACTGAGATTAAGAAAAGCAGTAGCTTAATAAATTAAGTACTTCCTGGTATGGTTACTGTACTGGTAACTCCCGAAAAGAATCTGGATTGTGGTGAGGGAACAGAGAAAAAAGCTCATTTAGGACCTGCACTTACGAAGTGGGTAGGCAGCTGTATATCCGGGAGTAAACCTGCTGAGAATAAAAACAGCTGGAGCTTGTTAAGGTAATTACACAGGGGAAAGGATAATGTACTGGGAACTCCTCAGAAGAATCTGATTTGTGATGAGGGGAGAGAGATAAAAGCTCATTTAGGAACGACATGAACATGCTGCGTATTTAGCTGTTTATCAGTAAATATATCCACTGAGATTAAGAAAAGCAGTAGCTTAATAAATTCAGTACTTCCTGGTATGGTTACTGTACTCGTAACTCCCCAAAAGAATCTGGATTGTGGTGAGGGAACAGAGAAAAAAGCTCATTTAGGACCTGCACATACGAAGAGTGTAGGCAGCTGTATATCAGGGAGTACACCTTCTGAGAATAAAAACAGCTGGAGGTTGTTAAGGTAATTACACAGGGGAAAGGATAATGTACTGGGAACTCCTCAGAAGAATCTGATTTGTGGTGAGGGGAGAGAGATAAAAGCTCATTTAGGAACGACATGAACATGCTGGGTATGTAGCTGTTTATCCACTGGAATTAAGAAAAGCAGTAACTTAATAAATTAAGTACTTCCTGGTATGGTTACTGTACTGGTAACTCCCCAAAAGAATCTGGATTGTGGTGAGGGAACAGAGAAAAAAGCTCATTTAGGACCCGCACTTACGAAGGGGGTAGGAAGCTGTATATCAGGGAGTAAACCTTCTGAGAATAAAAACAGCTGGAGCTTGTTAAGGTAATTACACAGGGGAAAGGATAATGTACTGGGAACTCCTCAGAAGAATCTTATTTGTGGTGAGGGGAGAGATTTAAAAGCTCATTTAGGAACGACATGAACATGCTGCGTAGGTAGCTGTTTATCAGTAAATATCTCCACTGAGATTAAGAAAAGCAGTAGCTTAATAAATTAAGTACTTCCTGGTATGGTTACTGTACTGGTAACTCCCCAAAATAATCTGGATTGTGGTGAGGAAACAGAGAAAAAGGCTCATTTAGGACCTGCACTTACGAAGGGGGTAGGCAGCTGTATATCAGGGAGTAAACCTTCTGAGAATAAAAACAGCTGGAGCTTGTTAAGGTAATTACACAGGGGAAAGGATAATGTACTGGGAACTCCTCAGAAGAATCTGATTTGTGGTGAGGGGATAGATATAAAAGCTCATTTAAGAACGACATGAACATGCTGCGTAGGTAGCTGTTTATCAGTAAATATCTCCACTGAGATTAAGAAAAGCAGTAGCTTAATAAATTAAGTACTTCCTGATATGGTTACTGTACTGGTAACTCCCCAAAAGAATCTGGATTGTGGTGAGGGAACAGAGAAAAACGATGATTTAGGACCAGCACTTACGAAGGGGTTAGGCAGCTGTATATCAGGGAGTAAACCTTCTGAGAATAAAAACAGCTGGAGCTTGTTAAGGTAATTACACAGGGGAAAGGATAATGTACTGGGAACTCCTCAGTAGAATATGATTTGTGGTGAGGGGAGAGAGATAAAAGCTCATTTAGGAATGACATGAACATGCTGCATACGTAGCTGTTTATCAGTAAATATCTCCACTGAGATTAAGAAAAGCAGTAGCTTAATAAATTAAGTACTTCCTGGAATGGTTTCTGTACTGGTCACTCCCCAAAAGAATCTGGATTGTGGTGAGGGAACAGAGAAAAAAGCTCATTTAGGACCTGCACTTACGAAGGGGGTAGGCAGCAGTATATCAGGGAGTAAACCTTCTGAGAATAAAAACAGCTGGAGCTTGTTAAGGTAATTACAAAGGGGAAAGGATAATGTACTGGGAACTCCTCAGAAGAATCTGATTTGTGGTGAGGGGAGAGAGATATAAGCTCATTTAGGAACGACATGAACATGCTGCGTAGGTAGCTGTTTATCAGTAAATATCTCCACTGAGATTAAGAAAAGCAGTAGCTTAATAAATTAAGTACTTCCTGGTATGGTTACTGTACTGGTAACTCCCGAAAAGAATCTGGATTGTGGTGAGGGAACAGAGAAAAAAGCTCATTTAGGACCTGCACTTACGAAGTGGGTAGGCAGCTGTATATCCGGGAGTAAACCTGCTGAGAATAAAAACAGCTGGAGCTTGTTAAGGTAATTACACAGGGGAAAGGATAATGTACTGGGAACTCCTCAGAAGAATCTGATTTGTGATGAGGGGAGAGAGATAAAAGCTCATTTAGGAACGACATGAACATGCTGCGTATTTAGCTGTTTATCAGTAAATATATCCACTGAGATTAAGAAAAGCAGTAGCTTAATAAATTCAGTACTTCCTGGTATGGTTACTGTACTCGTAACTCCCCAAAAGAATCTGGATTGTGGTGAGGGAACAGAGAAAAAAGCTCATTTAGGACCTGCACATACGAAGAGTGTAGGCAGCTGTATATCAGGGAGTACACCTTCTGAGAATAAAAACAGCTGGAGGTTGTTAAGGTAATTACACAGGGGAAAGGATAATGTACTGGGAATTCCTCAGAAGAATCTGATTTGTGGTGAGGGGAGAGAGATAAAAGCTCATTTAGGAACGACATGAACATGCTGGGTATGTAGCTGTTTATCCACTGGAATTAAGAAAAGCAGTAACTTAATAAATTAAGTACTTCCTGGTATGGTTACTGTACTGGTAACTCCCCAAAAGAATCTGGATTGTGGTGAGGGAACAGAGAAAAAAGCTCATTTAGGACCCGCACTTACGAAGGGGGTAGGAAGCTGTATATCAGGGAGTAAACCTTCTGAGAATAAAAACAGCTGGAGCTTGTTAAGGTAATTACACAGGGGAAAGGATAATGTACTGGGAACTCCTCAGAAGAATCTGATTTGTGGTGAGGGGATAGAGATAAAAGCTCATTTAAGAACGACATGAACATGCTGCATAGGTAGCTGTTTATCAGTAAATATCTCCACTGAGATTAAGAAAAGCAGTAGCTTAATAAATTACGTACTTCCTGGTATGGTTACTGTACTGGTAACTCCCCAAAAGAATCTGGATTGTGGTGAGGGAACAGAGAAAAAAGATGATTTAGGACCAGCACTTACGAAGGGGTTAGGCAGCTGTATATCAGGGAGTAAACCTTCTGAGAATAAAAACAGCTGGAGCTTGTTAAGGTAATTACACAGGGGAAAGGATAATGTACTGGGAACTCCTCAGAAGAATCTGATTTGTGGTGAGGGGAGAGAGATAAAAGCTCATTAAGAACGACAGGATCATGCTGCGTAGTTAGCTGTTTATCAGTAAATATCTCCACTGAGATTAAGAAAAGCAGTAGCTTAATAAATTAAGTACTTCCTGGTATTGTTACTGTACTGCTAACTCCCCAAAAGAATCTGGATTGTGGTGAGGGAACAGAGAAAAAAGCTCATTTAGGACCTGCATTTACGAAGGGGGTAGGCAGCTGTATATCAGGGAGTAAACCTTATGAGAATAACAACAGCTGGAGCTTTTTAATTTAATTACACAGGGGAAACGATAATGTACTGGAAACTCCTCAGAAGAATCTGATTTGTAGTGAGGGGAGAGAGATAACAGCTCATTTAGGAACGACATGAACATGCTGCGTAGGTAGTTGTTTATCAGTAAATATCTCCACTGAGATTAAGAAAACCAGTAGCTTAATAAATTAAGTACTTCCTGGTATGGTTACTGTACTGGTAACTCCCCAAAAGAATCTGGATTGTGGTGAGGGAACAGAGAAAAAAGCTCACTTAGGACCTGCACTTACGAAGGGGGTAGGCAGCTGTATATCAGGGAGTAAATCTTCTGAGAATAAAAACACCTGTAGCTTGTTAAGGTAATTACACAGGGGAAAGGATAATGTACTGGAAACTCCTCAGAAGAATCTGATTTGTGGTGAGGGGAGAGAGATAAAAGCTCATTTAGGAACGACATGAACATGCTGCGTAGGTAGCTGTTTATCAGTAAATATCTCCACTGAGATTAAGAAAAGAAGTAGCTTAATAAAGTAAGTACTTCCTGGTATGTTTACTGTACTGGTAACTCCCCAAAAGAATCAGGATAGTGGTGAGGGAACAGAGAAAAAAGCTCATTTAGGACCTGCACTTACGAAGGGGGTAGGCAGCTGTATATCAGGGAGTAAACCTTCTGAGAATAAAAACGGCTGGAGCTTGTTAAGGTAATTACGCAGGGGAAAGGATAAAGTACTGGGAACGACTCAGAAGAATCTGATTTGTGGTGAGGGGAGAGAGATAAAAGCTCATGTAGGAACGACATGAACATGCTGCGTAGGTAGCTGATTGTCAGTAAATATCTACACTGAGATTGAGAAAAGCAGTAGCTTAATAAATTAAGTACTTCCTGGTATGGTTACTGTACTGGTAACTCCCCAAAGCATCTGGATTGTGGTGAGGGAACAGATAAAAAAGCTCATTTAGGACCTGCACTTACGAAGCGGGTAGGCAGTTGTATATCAGGGAGTAAACCTTCTGAGAATAAAAACAGCTGGAGCTTGTTAAGGTAATTACACAGGGGAAAGGATAATGTATTGGGAACTCCTCAGAAGAATCTGATTTGTGTTGAGGGGAGAGAGATAAAAGCTCATGTAGGAACGAAATGAACATGCTGCGTAGGTAGCTGTTTATCAGTAAATATCTCCACTGAGATTAAGAAAAGCAGTAGCTTAATAAATTAAGTACTTCCTGGTATGGTTACTGTACTGGTAACTTCCCAAAAGAATCTGGATTGTGGTGAGGGAACAGAGAAAAAAGCTCATTTATGAGCTGCACTTTCGAAGGGGGTAGGCAGCTGTAGATCAGGGAGTAAACCTTCTGAGAATAAAAACAGCTGGAGCTTGTTAAGGTAATTACACAGGGGAAAGGATAAAGTACTGGGAACTCCTCAGAAGAATCTGATTTGTGGTGAGGGGATAGAGATAAAAGCTCATTTAGGAACGACATGAACATGCTGCGTACGTAGCTGTTTATCCGTAAATATCTCCCCTGAGATTAAGAAAAGCAGTAGCTTAATAAATTAAGTACTTCCTGGTATGGTTACTGTACTGGTAACTCCCCAAAAGAATCTGGATTGTTGTGAGGGAACAGAGAAAAAGCTCATTTATGACCTGCACTTACGAAGGGGGTAGGCAGCTGTATATCAGGGAGTAAACCTTCTGAGAATAAAAACAGCTGGAGCTTGTTAAGGTAATTACACAGGGGAAAGGATAATGCACTGGGAACTCCTCAGAAGAATCTGATTTGTGGTGAGGGGAGAGAGATAAAATCTCATTTAGGAACGACATGAACATGCTGCGTAGGTAGCTGTTTATCAGTAAATATCTCCACTGAGATTAAGAAAAGCAGTAGCTTAATAAATTAATTACTTCCTGGTATGGGTACTGTACTGGTAACTCCCCAAAAGAATCTGGATTGTGGTGAGGGAACAGAGAAAAAAGCTCATTTAGTACCTGCACTTACGAAGGGTGTAGGCAGCTGTATATCAGGGAGTAAACCTTCTGAGAATAAAAACAGCTGGAGCTTGTTAAGGTAATTACACAGGGGAAAGGATAATGTACTGGGAACTCCTCAGTAGAATATGATTTGTGGTGAGGGGAGAGAGATAAAAGCTCATTTAGGAATGACATGAACATGCTGCATACGTAGCTGTTTATCAGTAAATATCTCCACTGAGATTAAGAAAAGCAGTAGCTTAATAAATTAAGTACTTCCTGGAATGGTTTCTGTACTGGTCACTCCCCAAAAGAATCTGGATTGTGGTGAGGGAACAGAGAAAAAAGCTCATTTAGGACCTGCACTTACGAAGGGGGTAGGCAGCAGTATATCAGGGAGTAAACCTTCTGAGAATAAAAACAGCTGGAGCTTGTTAAGGTAATTACAAAGGGGAAAGGATAATGTACTGGGAACTCCTCAGAAGAATCTGATTTGTGGTGAGGGGAGAGAGATATAAGCTCATTTAGGAACGACATGAACATGCTGCGTAGGTAGCTGTTTATCAGTAAATATCTCCACTGAGATTAAGAAAAGCAGTAGCTTAATAAATTAAGTACTTCCTGGTATGGTTACTGTACTGGTAACTCCCGAAAAGAATCTGGATTGTGGTGAGGGAACAGAGAAAAAAGCTCATTTAGGACCTGCACTTACGAAGTGGGTAGGCAGCTGTATATCCGGGAGTAAACCTGCTGAGAATAAAAACAGCTGGAGCTTGTTAAGGTAATTACACAGGGGAAAGGATAATGTACTGGGAACTCCTCAGAAGAATCTGATTTGTGATGAGGGGAGAGAGATAAAAGCTCATTTAGGAACGACATGAACATGCTGCGTATTTAGCTGTTTATCAGTAAATATATCCACTGAGATTAAGAAAAGCAGTAGCTTAATAAATTCAGTACTTCCTGGTATGGTTACTGTACTCGTAACTCCCCAAAAGAATCTGGATTGTGGTGAGGGAACAGAGAAAAAAGCTCATTTAGGACCTGCACATACGAAGAGTGTAGGCAGCTGTATATCAGGGAGTACACCTTCTGAGAATAAAAACAGCTGGAGGTTGTTAAGGTAATTACACAGGGGAAAGGATAATGTACTGGGAACTCCTCAGAAGAATCTGATTTGTGGTGAGGGGAGAGAGATAAAAGCTCATTTAGGAACGACATGAACATGCTGGGTATGTAGCTGTTTATCCACTGGAATTAAGAAAAGCAGTAACTTAATAAATTAAGTACTTCCTGGTATGGTTACTGTACTGGTAACTCCCCAAAAGAATCTGGATTGTGGTGAGGGAACAGAGAAAAAAGCTCATTTAGGACCCGCACTTACGAAGGGGGTAGGAAGCTGTATATCAGGGAGTAAACCTTCTGAGAATAAAAACAGCTGGAGCTTGTTAAGGTAATTACACAGGGGAAAGGATAATGTACTGGGAACTCCTCAGAAGAATCTTATTTGTGGTGAGGGGAGAGATTTAAAAGCTCATTTAGGAACGACATGAACATGCTGCGTAGGTAGCTGTTTATCAGTAAATATCTCCACTGAGATTAAGAAAAGCAGTAGCTTAATAAATTAAGTACTTCCTGGTATGGTTACTGTACTGGTAACTCCCCAAAATAATCTGGATTGTGGTGAGGAAACAGAGAAAAAGGCTCATTTAGGACCTGCACTTACGAAGGGGGTAGGCAGCTGTATATCAGGGAGTAAACCTTCTGAGAATAAAAACAGCTGGAGCTTGTTAAGGTAATTACACAGGGGAAAGGATAATGTACTGGGAACTCCTCAGAAGAATCTGATTTGTGGTGAGGGATAGATATAAAAGCTCATTTAAGAACGACATGAACATGCTGCGTAGGTAGCTGTTTATCAGTAAATATCTCCACTGAGATTAAGAAAAGCAGTAGCTTAATAAATTAAGTACTTCCTGATATGGTTACTGTACTGGTAACTCCCCAAAAGAATCTGGATTGTGGTGAGGGAACAGAGAAAAACGATGATTTAGGACCAGCACTTACGAAGGGGTTAGGCAGCTGTATATCAGGGAGTAAACCTTCTGAGAATAAAAACAGCTGGAGCTTGTTAAGGTAATTACACAGGGGAAAGGATAATGTACTGGGAACTCCTCAGTAGAATATGATTTGTGGTGAGGGGAGAGAGATAAAAGCTCATTTAGGAATGACATGAACATGCTGCATACGTAGCTGTTTATCAGTAAATATCTCCACTGAGATTAAGAAAAGCAGTAGCTTAATAAATTAAGTACTTCCTGGAATGGTTTCTGTACTGGTCACTCCCCAAAAGAATCTGGATTGTGGTGAGGGAACAGAGAAAAAAGCTCATTTAGGACCTGCACTTACGAAGGGGGTAGGCAGCAGTATATCAGGGAGTAAACCTTCTGAGAATAAAAACAGCTGGAGCTTGTTAAGGTAATTACAAAGGGGAAAGGATAATGTACTGGGAACTCCTCAGAAGAATCTGATTTGTGGTGAGGGGAGAGAGATATAAGCTCATTTAGGAACGACATGAACATGCTGCGTAGGTAGCTGTTTATCAGTAAATATCTCCACTGAGATTAAGAAAAGCAGTAGCTTAATAAATTAAGTACTTCCTGGTATGGTTACTGTACTGGTAACTCCCGAAAAGAATCTGGATTGTGGTGAGGGAACAGAGAAAAAAGCTCATTTAGGACCTGCACTTACGAAGTGGGTAGGCAGCTGTATATCCGGGAGTAAACCTGCTGAGAATAAAAACAGCTGGAGCTTGTTAAGGTAATTACACAGGGGAAAGGATAATGTACTGGGAACTCCTCAGAAGAATCTGATTTGTGATGAGGGGAGAGAGATAAAAGCTCATTTAGGAACGACATGAACATGCTGCGTATTTAGCTGTTTATCAGTAAATATATCCACTGAGATTAAGAAAAGCAGTAGCTTAATAAATTCAGTACTTCCTGGTATGGTTACTGTACTCGTAACTCCCCAAAAGAATCTGGATTGTGGTGAGGGAACAGAGAAAAAAGCTCATTTAGGACCTGCACATACGAAGAGTGTAGGCAGCTGTATATCAGGGAGTACACCTTCTGAGAATAAAAACAGCTGGAGGTTGTTAAGGTAATTACACAGGGGAAAGGATAATGTACTGGGAATTCCTCAGAAGAATCTGATTTGTGGTGAGGGGAGAGAGATAAAAGCTCATTTAGGAACGACATGAACATGCTGGGTATGTAGCTGTTTATCCACTGGAATTAAGAAAAGCAGTAACTTAATAAATTAAGTACTTCCTGGTATGGTTACTGTACTGGTAACTCCCCAAAAGAATCTGGATTGTGGTGAGGGAACAGAGAAAAAAGCTCATTTAGGACCCGCACTTACGAAGGGGGTAGGAAGCTGTATATCAGGGAGTAAACCTTCTGAGAATAAAAACAGCTGGAGCTTGTTAAGGTAATTACACAGGGGAAAGGATAATGTACTGGGAACTCCTCAGAAGAATCTGATTTGTGGTGAGGGGATAGAGATAAAAGCTCATTTAAGAACGACATGAACATGCTGCATAGGTAGCTGTTTATCAGTAAATATCTCCACTGAGATTAAGAAAAGCAGTAGCTTAATAAATTACGTACTTCCTGGTATGGTTACTGTACTGGTAACTCCCCAAAAGAATCTGGATTGTGGTGAGGGAACAGAGAAAAAAGATGATTTAGGACCAGCACTTACGAAGGGGTTAGGCAGCTGTATATCAGGGAGTAAACCTTCTGAGAATAAAAACAGCTGGAGCTTGTTAAGGTAATTACACAGGGGAAAGGATAATGTACTGGGAACTCCTCAGAAGAATCTGATTTGTGGTGAGGGGAGAGAGATAAAAGCTCATTAAGAACGACAGGATCATGCTGCGTAGTTAGCTGTTTATCAGTAAATATCTCCACTGAGATTAAGAAAAGCAGTAGCTTAATAAATTAAGTACTTCCTGGTATTGTTACTGTACTGCTAACTCCCCAAAAGAATCTGGATTGTGGTGAGGGAACAGAGAAAAAAGCTCATTTAGGACCTGCATTTACGAAGGGGGTAGGCAGCTGTATATCAGGGAGTAAACCTTATGAGAATAACAACAGCTGGAGCTTTTTAATTTAATTACACAGGGGAAACGATAATGTACTGGAAACTCCTCAGAAGAATCTGATTTGTAGTGAGGGGAGAGAGATAACAGCTCATTTAGGAACGACATGAACATGCTGCGTAGGTAGTTGTTTATCAGTAAATATCTCCACTGAGATTAAGAAAACCAGTAGCTTAATAAATTAAGTACTTCCTGGTATGGTTACTGTACTGGTAACTCCCCAAAAGAATCTGGATTGTGGTGAGGGAACAGAGAAAAAAGCTCACTTAGGACCTGCACTTACGAAGGGGGTAGGCAGCTGTATATCAGGGAGTAAATCTTCTGAGAATAAAAACACCTGTAGCTTGTTAAGGTAATTACACAGGGGAAAGGATAATGTACTGGAAACTCCTCAGAAGAATCTGATTTGTGGTGAGGGGAGAGAGATAAAAGCTCATTTAGGAACGACATGAACATGCTGCGTAGGTAGCTGTTTATCAGTAAATATCTCCACTGAGATTAAGAAAAGAAGTAGCTTAATAAAGTAAGTACTTCCTGGTATGTTTACTGTACTGGTAACTCCCCAAAAGAATCAGGATAGTGGTGAGGGAACAGAGAAAAAAGCTCATTTAGGACCTGCACTTACGAAGGGGGTAGGCAGCTGTATATCAGGGAGTAAACCTTCTGAGAATAAAAACGGCTGGAGCTTGTTAAGGTAATTACGCAGGGGAAAGGATAAAGTACTGGGAACGACTCAGAAGAATCTGATTTGTGGTGAGGGGAGAGAGATAAAAGCTCATGTAGGAACGACATGAACATGCTGCGTAGGTAGCTGATTGTCAGTAAATATCTACACTGAGATTGAGAAAAGCAGTAGCTTAATAAATTAAGTACTTCCTGGTATGGTTACTGTACTGGTAACTCCCCAAAGCATCTGGATTGTGGTGAGGGAACAGATAAAAAAGCTCATTTAGGACCTGCACTTACGAAGCGGGTAGGCAGTTGTATATCAGGGAGTAAACCTTCTGAGAATAAAAACAGCTGGAGCTTGTTAAGGTAATTACACAGGGGAAAGGATAATGTATTGGGAACTCCTCAGAAGAATCTGATTTGTGTTGAGGGGAGAGAGATAAAAGCTCATGTAGGAACGAAATGAACATGCTGCGTAGGTAGCTGTTTATCAGTAAATATCTCCACTGAGATTAAGAAAAGCAGTAGCTTAATAAATTAAGTACTTCCTGGTATGGTTACTGTACTGGTAACTTCCCAAAAGAATCTGGATTGTGGTGAGGGAACAGAGAAAAAAGCTCATTTATGAGCTGCACTTTCGAAGGGGGTAGGCAGCTGTAGATCAGGGAGTAAACCTTCTGAGAATAAAAACAGCTGGAGCTTGTTAAGGTAATTACACAGGGGAAAGGATAAAGTACTGGGAACTCCTCAGAAGAATCTGATTTGTGGTGAGGGGATAGAGATAAAAGCTCATTTAGGAACGACATGAACATGCTGCGTACGTAGCTGTTTATCCGTAAATATCTCCCCTGAGATTAAGAAAAGCAGTAGCTTAATAAATTAAGTACTTCCTGGTATGGTTACTGTACTGGTAACTCCCCAAAAGAATCTGGATTGTTGTGAGGGAACAGAGAAAAAGCTCATTTATGACCTGCACTTACGAAGGGGGTAGGCAGCTGTATATCAGGGAGTAAACCTTCTGAGAATAAAAACAGCTGGAGCTTGTTAAGGTAATTACACAGGGGAAAGGATAATGCACTGGGAACTCCTCAGAAGAATCTGATTTGTGGTGAGGGGAGAGAGATAAAATCTCATTTAGGAACGACATGAACATGCTGCGTAGGTAGCTGTTTATCAGTAAATATCTCCACTGAGATTAAGAAAAGCAGTAGCTTAATAAATTAATTACTTCCTGGTATGGGTACTGTACTGGTAACTCCCCAAAAGAATCTGGATTGTGGTGAGGGAACAGAGAAAAAAGCTCATTTAGTACCTGCACTTACGAAGGGTGTAGGCAGCTGTATATCAGGGAGTAAACCTTCTGAGAATAAAAACAGCTGGAGCTTGTTAAGGTAATTACACAGGGGAAAGGATAATGTACTGGGAACTCCTCAGTAGAATATGATTTGTGGTGAGGGGAGAGAGATAAAAGCTCATTTAGGAATGACATGAACATGCTGCATACGTAGCTGTTTATCAGTAAATATCTCCACTGAGATTAAGAAAAGCAGTAGCTTAATAAATTAAGTACTTCCTGGAATGGTTTCTGTACTGGTCACTCCCCAAAAGAATCTGGATTGTGGTGAGGGAACAGAGAAAAAAGCTCATTTAGGACCTGCACTTACGAAGGGGGTAGGCAGCAGTATATCAGGGAGTAAACCTTCTGAGAATAAAAACAGCTGGAGCTTGTTAAGGTAATTACAAAGGGGAAAGGATAATGTACTGGGAACTCCTCAGAAGAATCTGATTTGTGGTGAGGGGAGAGAGATATAAGCTCATTTAGGAACGACATGAACATGCTGCGTAGGTAGCTGTTTATCAGTAAATATCTCCACTGAGATTAAGAAAAGCAGTAGCTTAATAAATTAAGTACTTCCTGGTATGGTTACTGTACTGGTAACTCCCGAAAAGAATCTGGATTGTGGTGAGGGAACAGAGAAAAAAGCTCATTTAGGACCTGCACTTACGAAGTGGGTAGGCAGCTGTATATCCGGGAGTAAACCTGCTGAGAATAAAAACAGCTGGAGCTTGTTAAGGTAATTACACAGGGGAAAGGATAATGTACTGGGAACTCCTCAGAAGAATCTGATTTGTGATGAGGGGAGAGAGATAAAAGCTCATTTAGGAACGACATGAACATGCTGCGTATTTAGCTGTTTATCAGTAAATATATCCACTGAGATTAAGAAAAGCAGTAGCTTAATAAATTCAGTACTTCCTGGTATGGTTACTGTACTCGTAACTCCCCAAAAGAATCTGGATTGTGGTGAGGGAACAGAGAAAAAAGCTCATTTAGGACCTGCACATACGAAGAGTGTAGGCAGCTGTATATCAGGGAGTACACCTTCTGAGAATAAAAACAGCTGGAGGTTGTTAAGGTAATTACACAGGGGAAAGGATAATGTACTGGGAACTCCTCAGAAGAATCTGATTTGTGGTGAGGGGAGAGAGATAAAAGCTCATTTAGGAACGACATGAACATGCTGGGTATGTAGCTGTTTATCCACTGGAATTAAGAAAAGCAGTAACTTAATAAATTAAGTACTTCCTGGTATGGTTACTGTACTGGTAACTCCCCAAAAGAATCTGGATTGTGGTGAGGGAACAGAGAAAAAAGCTCATTTAGGACCCGCACTTACGAAGGGGGTAGGAAGCTGTATATCAGGGAGTAAACCTTCTGAGAATAAAAACAGCTGGAGCTTGTTAAGGTAATTACACAGGGGAAAGGATAATGTACTGGGAACTCCTCAGAAGAATCTTATTTGTGGTGAGGGGAGAGATTTAAAAGCTCATTTAGGAACGACATGAACATGCTGCGTAGGTAGCTGTTTATCAGTAAATATCTCCACTGAGATTAAGAAAAGCAGTAGCTTAATAAATTAAGTACTTCCTGGTATGGTTACTGTACTGGTAACTCCCCAAAATAATCTGGATTGTGGTGAGGAAACAGAGAAAAAGGCTCATTTAGGACCTGCACTTACGAAGGGGGTAGGCAGCTGTATATCAGGGAGTAAACCTTCTGAGAATAAAAACAGCTGGAGCTTGTTAAGGTAATTACACAGGGGAAAGGATAATGTACTGGGAACTCCTCAGAAGAATCTGATTTGTGGTGAGGGGATAGATATAAAAGCTCATTTAAGAACGACATGAACATGCTGCGTAGGTAGCTGTTTATCAGTAAATATCTCCACTGAGATTAAGAAAAGCAGTAGCTTAATAAATTAAGTACTTCCTGATATGGTTACTGTACTGGTAACTCCCCAAAAGAATCTGGATTGTGGTGAGGGAACAGAGAAAAACGATGATTTAGGACCAGCACTTACGAAGGGGTTAGGCAGCTGTATATCAGGGAGTAAACCTTCTGAGAATAAAAACAGCTGGAGCTTGTTAAGGTAATTACACAGGGGAAAGGATAATGTACTGGGAACTCCTCAGTAGAATATGATTTGTGGTGAGGGGAGAGAGATAAAAGCTCATTTAGGAATGACATGAACATGCTGCATACGTAGCTGTTTATCAGTAAATATCTCCACTGAGATTAAGAAAAGCAGTAGCTTAATAAATTAAGTACTTCCTGGAATGGTTTCTGTACTGGTCACTCCCCAAAAGAATCTGGATTGTGGTGAGGGAACAGAGAAAAAAGCTCATTTAGGACCTGCACTTACGAAGGGGGTAGGCAGCAGTATATCAGGGAGTAAACCTTCTGAGAATAAAAACAGCTGGAGCTTGTTAAGGTAATTACAAAGGGGAAAGGATAATGTACTGGGAACTCCTCAGAAGAATCTGATTTGTGGTGAGGGGAGAGAGATATAAGCTCATTTAGGAACGACATGAACATGCTGCGTAGGTAGCTGTTTATCAGTAAATATCTCCACTGAGATTAAGAAAAGCAGTAGCTTAATAAATTAAGTACTTCCTGGTATGGTTACTGTACTGGTAACTCCCGAAAAGAATCTGGATTGTGGTGAGGGAACAGAGAAAAAAGCTCATTTAGGACCTGCACTTACGAAGTGGGTAGGCAGCTGTATATCCGGGAGTAAACCTGCTGAGAATAAAAACAGCTGGAGCTTGTTAAGGTAATTACACAGGGGAAAGGATAATGTACTGGGAACTCCTCAGAAGAATCTGATTTGTGATGAGGGGAGAGAGATAAAAGCTCATTTAGGAACGACATGAACATGCTGCGTATTTAGCTGTTTATCAGTAAATATATCCACTGAGATTAAGAAAAGCAGTAGCTTAATAAATTCAGTACTTCCTGGTATGGTTACTGTACTCGTAACTCCCCAAAAGAATCTGGATTGTGGTGAGGGAACAGAGAAAAAAGCTCATTTAGGACCTGCACATACGAAGAGTGTAGGCAGCTGTATATCAGGGAGTACACCTTCTGAGAATAAAAACAGCTGGAGGTTGTTAAGGTAATTACACAGGGGAAAGGATAATGTACTGGGAACTCCTCAGAAGAATCTGATTTGTGGTGAGGGGAGAGAGATAAAAGCTCATTTAGGAACGACATGAACATGCTGGGTATGTAGCGTGTATTCAGGTAATCTGAGAATTAAGAAAAGCAGTAACTTAATAAATTAAGTACTTCCTGGTATGGTTACTGTACTGGTAACTCCCCAAAAGAATCTGGATTGTGGTGAGGGAACAGAGAAAAAAGCTCATTTAGGACCCGCACTTACGAAGGGGGTAGGAAGCTGTATATCAGGGAGTAAACCTTCTGAGAATAAAAACAGCTGGAGCTTGTTAAGGTAATTACACAGGGGAAAGGATAATGTACTGGGAACTCCTCAGAAGAATCTGATTTGTGGTGAGGGGATAGAGATAAAAGCTCATTTAAGAACTGAACATGCTTACATAGGTAGCTGTTTATCAGTAAATATCTCCACTGAGATTAAGAAAAGCAGTAGCTTAAGTAATTACACTGGTATGGTTACTGTACTGGTAACTCCCCAAAAGAATCTGGATTGTGGTGAGGGAACAGAGAAAAAAGATGATTTAGGACCAGCACTTACGAAGGGGTTAGGCAGCTGTATATCAGGGAGTAAACCTTCTGAGAATAAAAACAGCTGGAGCTTGTTAAGGTAATTACACAGGGGAAAGGATAATGTACTGGGAACTCCTCAGAAGAATCTGATTTGTGGTGAGGGGAGAGAGATAAAAGCTCATTAAGAACGACAGGATCATGCTGCGTAGTTAGCTGTTTATCAGTAAATATCTCCACTGAGATTAAGAAAAGCAGTAGCTTAATAAATTAAGTACTTCCTGGTATGGTTACTGTACTGCTAACTCCCCAAAAGAATCTGGATTGTGGTGAGGGAACAGAGAAAAAAGCTCATTTAGGACCTGCATTTACGAAGGGGGTAGGCAGCTGTATATCAGGGAGTAAACCTTATGAGAATAACAACAGCTGGAGCTTTTTAATTTAATTACACAGGGGAAACGATAATGTACTGGAAACTCCTCAGAAGAATCTGATTGTAGTGAGGGGAGAGAGATAACAGCTCATTTAGGAACGACATGAACATGCTGCGTAGGTAGTTGTTTATCAGTAAATATCTCCACTGAGATTAAGAAAACCAGTAGCTTAATAAATTAAGTACTTCCTGGTATGGTTACTGTACTGGTAACTCCCCAAAAGAATCTGGATTGTGGTGAGGGAACAGAGAAAAAAGCTCATTTAGGACCTGCACTTACGAAGGGGGTAGGCAGCTGTATATCAGGGAGTAAATCTTCTGAGAATAAAAACACCTGTAGCTTTTTAAGGTAATTACACAGGGAAAGGATAATGTACTGGAAACTCCTCAGAAGAATCTGATTTGTGGTGAGGGGAGAGAGATAAAAGCTCATTTAGGAACGACATGAACATGCTGCGTAGGTAGCTGTTTATCAGTAAATATCTCCACTGAGATTAAGAAACAGTAGCTTAATAAAGTAAGTACTTCCTGGTATGTTTACTGTACTGGTAACTCCCCAAAAGAATCAGGATAGTGGTGAGGGAACAGAGAAAAAAGCTCATTTAGGACCTGCACTTACGAAGGGGGTAGGCAGCTGTATATCAGGGAGTAAACCTTCTGAGAATAAAAACGGCTGGAGCTTGTTAAGGTAATTACGCAGGGGAAAGGATAAAGTACTGGGAACGACTCAGAAGAATCTGATTTGTGGTGAGGGGAGAGAGATAAAAGCTCATGTAGGAACGACATGAACATGCTGCGTAGGTAGCTGATTGTCAGTAAATATCTACACTGAGATTGAGAAAAGCAGTAGCTTAATAAATTAAGTACTTCCTGGGGATGGTACTGTACTGGTAACTCCCCAAAGATCTGGATTGTGGTGAGGGAACAGATAAAAAGCTCATTTAGGACCTGCACTTACGAAGCGGTAGGCAGCTGTATATCAGGGAGTAAACCTTCTGAGAATAAAAACAGCTGGAGCTTGTTAAGGTAATTACACAGGGGAAAGGATAATGTACTGGGAACTCCTCAAAGAATCTGATTTGTGGTGAGGGGAGAGAGATAAAAGCTCATTTAGGAACTGCATGAACATGCTGCGTAGGTAGCTGTTTATCAGTAAATATCTCCACTGAGATTAAGAAAAGCAGTAGCTTAATAAGTTAATTACCAGGTATGGTTACTGTACTGGAACTCCCAAAAGAATCTGGATTGTGGTGAGGGAACAGAGATAAAAAGCTCATTTAGGACGACTGACATGCTGATAGTAGCTGTATCAGTAAACCTTCTGAGAATAAAAACAGCAGTAGCTTAATAATTAAGTATTCCTGGGAAAGGATACTGTACTGGGAACTCCTCAAAAGAATCTGATTTGTGGTGAGGGGAAGAGATAAAAGCTCATTTAGGAACGACATGAACATGCTGCGTAGGTAGCTGTTTATCAGTAAATATCTCCACTGAGATTAAGAAAAGCAGTAGCTTAATAAATTAAGTACTTCCTGGTATGGTTACTGTACTGGTAACTCCCCAAAAGAATCTGGATTGTGGTGAGGGAACAGAGAAAAAGCTCATTTATGACCTGCACTTACGAAGGGGGTAGGCAGCTGTATATCAGGGAGTAAACCTTCTGAGAATAAAAACAGCTGGAGCTTGTTAAGGTAATTACACAGGGGAAAGGATAATGTACTGGGAACTCCTCAGAAGAATCTGATTTGTGGTGAGGGGAGAGATAAAAGCTCATTTAGGAACGACATGAACATGCTGCGTAGGTAGCTGTTTATCAGTAAATATCTCCACTGAGATTAAGAAAAGCAGTAGCTTAATAAATTAAGTACTTCCTGGTATGGGTACTGTACTGGTAACTCCCCAAAAGAATCTGGATTGTGGTGAGGGAACAGAGAAAAAAGCTCATTTAGGACCTGCACTTACGAAGGGGGTAGGCAGCTGTATATCAGGGAGTAAACCTTCTGAGAATAAAAACAGCTGGAGCTTGTTAAGGTAATTACACAGGGGAAAGGATAATGTACTGGGAACTCCTCAGAAGAATCTGATTTGTGGTGAGGAGAGAGATAAAAGCTCATTTAGGAACGACATGAACATGCTGCGTAGGTAGCTGTTTATCAGTAAATATCTCCACTGAGATTAAGAAAAGCAGTAGCTTAATAAATTAAGTACTTCCTGGTATGGTTACTGTACTGGTAACTCCCCAAAAGAATCTGGATTGTGGTGAGGGAACAGAGAAAAAAGCTCATTTAGGACCTGCACTTACGAAGGGGGTAGGCAGCTGTATATCAGGGAGTAAACCTTCTGAGAATAAAAACAGCTGGAGCTTGTTAAGGTAATTACAAAGGGGAAAGGATAATGTACTGGGAACTCCTCAGAAGAATCTGATTTGTGGTGAGGGGAGAGAGATAAAAGCTCATTTAGGAACGACATGAACATGCTGCGTAGGTAGCTGTTTATCAGTAAATATCTCCACTGAGATTAAGAAAAGCAGTAGCTTAATAAATTAAGTACTTCCTGGTATGGTTACTGTACTGGTAACTCCCAAAAGAATCTGGATTGTGGTGAGGGAACAGAGAAAAAAGCTCATTTAGGACCTGCACTTACGAAGGGGTAGGCAGCTGTATATCAGGGAGTAAACCTTCTGAGAATAAAAACAGCTGGAGCTTGTTAAGGTAATTACACAGGGGAAAGGATAATGTACTGGGAACTCCTCAGAAGAATCTGATTTGTGTGAGGGGAGAGAGATAAAAGCTCATTTAGGAACGACATGAACATGCTGCGTAGGTAGCTGTTTTATCAGTAAATATCTCCACTGAGATTAAGAAAAGCAGTAGCTTAATAAATTAAGTACTTCCTGGTATGGTTACTGTACTGGTAACTCCCCAAAAGAATCTGGATTGTGGTGAGGGAACAGAGAAAAAAGCTCATTTAGGACCTGCACTTACGAAGGGGTAGGCAGCTGTATATCAGGGAGTAAACCTTCTGAGAATAAAAACAGCTGGAGCTTGTTAAGGTAATTACACAGGGGAAAGGATAATGTACTGGGAACTCCTCAGAAGAATCTGATTTGTGGTGAGGGGAGAGAGATAAAAGCTCATTTAGGAACGACATGAACATGCTGCGTAGGTAGCTGTTTATCAGTAAATATCTCCACTGAGATTAAGAAAAGCAGTAGCTTAATAAATTAAGTACTTCCTGGTATGGTTACTGTACTGGTAACTCCCCAAAAGAATCTGGATTGTGGTGAGGGAACAGAGAAAAAAGCTCATTTAGGACCTGCACTTACGAAGGGGGTAGGCAGCTGTATATCAGGGAGTAAACCTTCTGAGAATAAAAACAGCTGGAGCTTGTTAAGGTAATTACACAGGGGAAAGGATAATGTACTGGGAACTCCTCAGAAGAATCTGATTTGTGGTGAGGGGAGAGAGATAAAAGCTCATTTAGGAACGACATGAACATGCTGCGTAGGTAGCTGTTTATCAGTAAATATCTCCACTGAGATTAAGAAAAGCAGTAGCTTAATAAATTAAGTACTTCCTGGTATGGTTACTGTACTGGTAACTCCCCAAAATAATCTGGATTGTGGTGAGGGAACAGAGAAAAAAGCTCATTTAGGACCTGCACTTACGAAGCGTAGGTAGCTGTTTATCAGGGAGTAAACCTTCTGAGAATAAAAACAGCTGGAGCTTGTTAAGGTAATTACACAGGGGAAAGGATAATGTACTGGGAACTCCTCAGAAGAATCTGATTTGTGGTGAGGGGAAGAGATAAAAGCTCATTTAGGAACGACACTGACGAGGGGGTAGCTGTTTATCAGTAAATATCTCCACTGAGATTAAGAAAAGCAGTAGCTTAATAAGTTAATTACCAGCGGATGGACTGTACTGGTAACTCCCCAAAAGAATCTGGATTGTGGTGAGGGAACAGAGAAAAAGCTCATTTAGGAACGACTTACGAAGGGTAGGCAGCTGTATATCAGGGAGTAAACCTTCTGAGAATAAAAACAGCTGGAGCTTGTTAAGGTAATTACACAGGGGAAAGGATAATGTACTGGGAACTCCTCAGTAGAATATGATTTGTGGTGAGGGGAGAGAGATAAAAGCTCATTTAGGAATGACATGAACATGCTGCTACGTAGCTGTTTATCAGTAAATATCTCCACTGAGATTAAGAAAAGCAGTAGCTTTTTAAGTAATTACACAGGAATGGATTGTACTGGTAACTCCCCAAAGAATCTGGATTGTGGTGAGGGAACAGAGATAAAAGCTCATTTAGGACCTGCACTTACGAAGGGGGTAGGCAGCAGTATATCAGGGAGTAAACCTTCTGAGAATAAAAACAGCTGGAGCTTGTTAAGGTAATTACAAAGGGGAAAGATAATGTACTGGGAACTCCTCAGAAGAATCTGATTTGTGGTGAGGGGAGAGAGATAAAAGCTCATTTAGGAACGACATGAACATGCTGCGTAGGTAGCTGTTTATCAGTAAATATCTCCACTGAGATTAAGAAAAGCAGTAGCTTAATAAATTAAGTACTTCCTGGTATGGTTACTGTACTGGTAACTCCCCAAAAGAATCTGGATTGTGGTGAGGGAACAGAGAAAAAAGCTCATTTAGGACCTGCACTTACGAAGGGGTAGGCAGCTGTATTCAGGGATAAACCTATCTGAGAATAAAAACAGCTGTAGCTTAATTAAGGTAATTACACAGGGAAAGGATAATGTACTGGGAACTCCTCAGAAGAATCTGATTTGTGGTGAGGGGAGAGAGATAAAAGCTCATTTAGGAACGACATGAACATGCTGCGTACGTAGCTGTTTATCAGGGAGTAAATATCTCCACTGAGATAAGAAAAGCAGTAGCTTGTAAATAAGTACTTCCTGGTATGGATACTGTACTGGTAACTCCCAAAAGAATCTGGATTGTGGTGAGGGAACAGAGAAAAAGCTCATTTAGGAACGACATGAACATGCTGCGTAGGTAGCTGTTTATCAGTAAATATCTCCACTGAGATTAAGAAAAGCAGTAGCTTAATAAATTAAGTACTTCCTGGTATGGTTACTGTACTGGTAACTCCCCAAAAGAATCTGGATTGTGGTGAGGGAACAGAGAAAAAGCTCATTTAGGACCTGCACTTACAAGGGGGTAGGCAGTTGTATATCAGGGAGTAAACCTTCTGAGAATAAAAACAGCTGGAGCTTGTTAAGGTAATTACACAGGGGAAAGGATAAAGTACTGGAACTCCTCAGAAGAATCTGATTTGTGGTGAGGGGAGAGAGATAAAAGCTCATTTAGGAACGACATGAACATGCTGCGTAGGTAGCTGTTTATCAGGAAATATCTCCACTGAGATAAGAAAAGCAGTAGCTTAATAAATTAAGTACTTCCTGGTATGGTTACTGTACTGGTAACTCCCCAAAAGAATCTGGATTGTGGTGAGGGAACAGAGAAAAAAGCTCATTTATGAGCTGCACTTACGAAGGGTGGTAGGCAGCTGTATATCAGGGAGTATAAATTCTGAGAATAAAAACAGCTGGAGCTTGTTTAAGGTAATTACACAGGGGAAAGGATAATGTACTGGGAACTCCTCAGAAGAATCTGATTTGTGGTGAGGGGAGGAGATAAAAGCTCATTTAGGAACGCACTTACGAAGGGGTAGGCAGCTGTATATCAGGGAGTAAACCTTCTGAGAATAAAAACAGCTGGAGCTTGTTAAGTAATTACACAGGGGAAATATAATGTACTGGTAACTCCTCAGAAGAATCTGATTTGTGGTGAGGAGAGAGATAAAAGCTCATTTAGGAACGACATGAACATGCTGCGTAGGCAGCTGTTTATCAGTAAATATCTCCACTGAGATTAAGAAAAGCATAGCTTAATAAATTAAGTACTTCCTGGTATGGTTACTGTACTGGTAACTCCCCAAAAGAATCTGGATTGTGGTGAGGGAACAGAGAAAAAAGCTCATTTAGGACCTGCATTACGAAGGGGTAGGCAGCTGTATTCAGGGATAAACCTTCTGAGAATAAGAAAAGCTGTAGCTTTTTAAGTAATTACACAGGGGATGGATAATGTACTGGAACTCCTCAGAAGAATCTGATTGTGGTGAGGGGAGAGAGATAAAAAGCTCATTTAGGAACGACATGAACATGCTGCGTAGGTAGCTGTTTATCAGTAAATATCTCCACTGAGATTAAGAAAAGCAGTAGCTTAATAAATTAAGTACTTCCTGGTATGGTTACTGTACTGGTAACTCCCAAAAGAATCTGGATTTTGGTGAGGGAACAGAGAAAAAAGCTCATTTAGGACCTGCACTTACGAAGGGGGTAGGCAGCTGTATATCAGGGAGTAAACTTCTGAGAATAAAAACAGTGTAGCTTTTTAAGGTAATTACACAGGGAAAGGATAATGTACTGGAACTCCTCAGAAGAATCTGATTTGTGGTGAGGGAGAGAGATAAAAGCTCATTTAGGAACGACATGAACATGCTGCGTAGGTAGCTGTTTATCAGTAAATATCTCCACTGAGATTAAGAAAAGCAGTAGCTTAATAAATAAGTACTTCATGGTATGAATACTGTACTGGTAACTCCCCAAAAGAATCTGGATTGTGGTGAGGGAACAGAGAAAAAAGCTCATTTAGGAACGACACGAACATGCTGCGTAGGTAGCTGTTTATCAGTAAATATCTCCACTGAGATTAAGAAAAGCAGTAGCTTAATAAATTAAGTACTTACTGGTATGGTTACTGTACTGGTAACTCCCCAAAAGAATCTGGATTGTGGTGAGGGAACAGAGAAAAAAGCTCATTTAGGACCAGCACTTACGAAGGGGGTAGGCAGCTCTATATCAGGGAGTAAACCTTCTGAGAATCAAAACAGCTGGAGCTTGTTAAGGTAATTACACAGGGGAAAGGATAATGTACTGGGAACTCCTCAGAAGAATCTGATTTGTGGTGAGGGAGAGATAAAAGCTCATTTAGGAACGACATGAACATGCTGCGTAGGTAGCTGTTTATCAGTAAATATCTCCACTGAGATTAAGAAAAGCAGTAGCTTAATAAACTAAGTACTTCCTGGTATGGTACTGTACTGGTAACTCCCCTAAAGAATCTGGATTGTGGTGAGGGAACACAGAAAAAATCTCATTTAGGACCTGCACTTACGAAGGGGGTTAGGCAGCTGTATATCAGGGAGTAAACTTCTGAGAATAAAAACAGCTGTAGCTTGTTAAGTTAATTACACAGGGGAAAGGATATGTACTGGGAACTCCACAAGAATCTGATTTGTGGTGAGGGGAGAGAGATAAAAGCTCATTTAGGAACGACATGAACATGCTGCATACGTAGCTGTTTATCAGTAAATATCTCCACTGAGATTAAGAAAAGCAGTAGCTTAATAAATTAAGTACTTCCTGGTATGGATACTGTACTGGTAACTCCCCAAAAGAATCTGGATTGTGGTGAGGGAACAGAGAAAAAAGCTCATTTAGGAACGACATGAACATGCTGCGTAGGTAGCTGTTTATCAGTAAATATCTCCACTGAGTTTAAGAAAAGCAGTAGCTTAATAAATTAAGTACTTCCTGGTATGGTTATGTACTGGTAACTCCCCAAAAGAATCTGGAATGTGGTGAGGGAACAGAGAAAAAAGCTCATTTATGAGCTGCACTTACGAAGGGGGTAGGCAGGTGTATATCAGGGAGTATCGATTCTGAGAATAAAAAAGCAGTAGCTTGTTAAGGTAATTACACAGGGGAAAGGATAATGTACTGGGAACTCCTCAGAAGAATCTGATTTGTGGTGAGGGGAGGGAGATAAAAGCTCATTTAGGAACGACATGAACATGCTGCATACGTAGCTGTTTATCAGTAAATATCTCTACTGAGATTAAGAAAAGCAGTAGCTTAATAAATTAAGTACTTCCTGGTATGGAAACTGTACTGGTAACTCCAAAAAGAATCTGGATTGTGGTGAGGGAACAGAGAAAAAAGCTCATTTAGGACCGGCACTTATGAAGGGGGTAGGCAGGTGTATATCAGGGAGTAAACCTTCTGAGAATAAAAACAGCTGGAGCTTGTTAAGGTAATTACACAGGGGAAGGGATAAAGTACTGGGAACTCCTCAGAAGAATCTGCTTTGTGGTGAAGGGAGAGATAAAAGCTCATTTAGGAACGACATGAACATGCTGCGTAGGTAGCTGTTTATCAGTAAATATCTCCACTGAGATTAAGAAAAGCAGTAGCTTAATAAATTAAGTACTTCCTGGTATGGTTACTGTACTGGTAACTCCCCAAAAGTATCTGGATTGTGGTGAGGGAACAGAGAAAAAAGCTCATTAGGACCTGCAATTACGAAGGGGGTAGGCAGCTGTATATCAGGGAGTAAAGCTTCTGAGAATAAAAACAGCTGGAGCTTGTTAAGGTAATTACAAAGGGGAAAGGATAATGTACTGGGAACTCCTCAGAAGAATCTGATTTGTGGTGAGGGGAGAGAGATAAAAGCTCATTTAGTAACGACATGAACATGCTGCGTAGGTAGCTGTTTATCAGTAAATATCTCCACTGATATTAAGAAAAGCAGTAGCTTAATTAATTAAGTACTTCCTGGTATGTTTACTGTACTGGTAACCCCAAAAGTATCTGGATTGTGGTGAGGGAACAGAGAAAAAAGCTCATTTAGGACCTGTACTTACGAAGGGGGTAGGCAGGAGTATATCAGGGAGTAAACCTTCTGAGAATAAAAACAGCTGGAGCTTGTTAAGGTAATTACACAGGGGAAAGGATAATGTACTGGGAACTCCTCAGAAGAATGTTATTTGTGGTGAGGGGAGAGAGATAAAAGCTCATTTAGGAACGACATGAACGTGCTGCGTAGGTAGCTTTTTATCAGTAAATATCTCCACTGAGATTAAGAAAAGCAGTAGCTTAAAAAATTAAGTACTTCCTGGTATGGTTACTGTAGTGGTAACTCCCCAAAAGAACCTGGATTGTGGTGAGGGAACAGAGAAAAAAGCTCATTTAGTACCTGAACTTACGAAGGGGTTAGGCAGCTGTATGTCAGGGATTAAACCTTCTGAGAATAAAAACAGCTGGAGCTTTTTAAGGTAATTACACAGGGGAAAGGATAATGTACTGGGAACTCCTCAGAAGAATCTGCTTTGTGGTGAGGGGAGAGAGATAAAAGCTCATTTAGGAACTACATGAACATGCTGCGTAGGTAGCTGTTTATCAGTAAATATCTCCACTGAGATTAAGAAAAGCAGTAGCTTAATAAATTAAGTACTTCCTGGTATGGTTACTGTACTCGTAACTCCCTAAAAGAATCTGGATTGTGGTGAGGGAACAGAGAAAAAAGCTCATTTAGGACCTGCACATACGAAGGGGGTAGGCAGCTGTATATCAGGGAGTAAACCTTCTGAGAATAAAAACAGCTGGAGCTTGTTAAGGTAATTACACAGGGGAAAGGATAATGTACTGGGAACTCCTCAGAAGAATCTGATTTGTGGTGAGGGGAGAGAGATAAAAGCTCATTTAGGAACGACATGAACATGCTGCATACGTAGCTGTTTATCAATAAATATCTCCACTGAGATTAAGAAAAGCAGTAGCTTCATAAATTAAGTACTTCCTGGTATGGTTACTGTACTGGTAACTCCCCAAAAGAATCTGGATTGTGGTGAGGGAACAGAGAAAAAAGCTCATTTAGGACCTGCACTTACGAAGCTCCGGGTAGGCAGCTGTATATCAGGGAGTAAACCTTCTGAGAATAAAAACAGCTGAGCTTGTTAAGGTAATTACACAGGGGAAAGGATAATGTACTGGGAACTCCTCAGAAGAATCTGATTTGTGGTGAGGGGAGAGAGATAAAAGCTCATTTAGGAACGACATGAACATGCTGCGTAGGTAGCTGTTTATCAGTAAATATCTCCACTGAGATTAAGAAAAGCAGTAGCTTAATAAATAAGTTACTTCCTGGTATGGTACTGTACTGGTAACTCCCCAAAGAATCTGGATTGTGGTGAGGGAACAGAGAAAAAAGCTCATTTAGGACCTGCACTTACGAAGGGGTAGGCAGCTGTATATCAGGGAGTAAACCTTCTGAGAATAAAAACAGTGGAGCTTGTTAAGGTAATTACACAGGGGAAAGGATAAAGTACTGGGAACTCCTCACAAGACTCTGATTTGTGGTGAGGGGAGAGAGATAAAAGCTCATTTAGGAAGGACATGAACATGCTGCGTAGGTAGCTGTTTATCAGTAAATATCTCCACTGAGATTAAGAAAAGCAGTAGCTTAATAAATTAAGTACTTCCTGGTATGGTTACTGTACTGGTAACTCCCCAAAAGAATCTGGATTGTGGTGAGGGAACAGAGAAAAAAGCTCATTTATGAGCTGCACTTACGAAGGGGGTAGGCAGGTGTATATCAGGGAGTATCGATTCTGAGAGTAAAAACAGCTGGAGCTTGTTAAGGTAATTACACAGGGGAAAGGATAATGTACTGGGAACTCCTCAGAAGAATCTGATTTGTGGTGAGGGAGGGAGATAAAAGCTCATTTAGGAACGACATGAACATGCTGCATACGTAGCTGTTTATCAGTAAATATCTCTACTGAGATTAAGAAAAGCAGTAGCTTAATAAATTAAGTACTTCCTGGTATGGTTACTGTACTGGTAACTCCCCAAAAGAATCTGGATTGTGGTGAGGGAACAGAGAAAAAAGCTCATTTATGAGCTGCACTTACGAAGGGGCTAGGCAGCTGTATATCAGGGAGTAAACCTTCTGAGAATAAAAACAGCTGGAGCTTGTTAAGGTAATTACACAGGGGAAAGGATAATGTACTGGGAACTCCTCAGAAGAATCTGATTTGTGGTGAGGGAGAGAGATAAAAGCTCATTTAGGAACGACATGAACATTCTGCGTACGTAGCTGTTTATCAATAAATATCTCCAATGAGATTAAGAAAAGCAGTAGCTTAATAAATTAAGTACTTCCTGGTATGGATACTGTACTGGAACTCCACCAAAGAATTTGGATTGTGGTGAGGGAACAGAGAAAAAAGCTCATTTAGGAACGACATGAACATGCTGCGTAGGTAGCTGTTTATCACTAAATATCTCCACTGAGATTAAGAAAAGCAGTATCCTAATAAATTAAGTACTTCCTGGTATGGTTACTGTACTGTAACTCCCCAAAAGAATCTGGATTGTGGTGAGGGACAGAGAAAAAAGCTCATTTAGGACCTGCACTTACGAAGGGGGTAGGCAGCTGTATATCAGGGAGTAAACCTTCTGAGAATAAAAACAGCTGGAGATTGTTAAGGTAATTACACAGGGAAAGGATAATGTACTGGGAACTCCTCAGAAGAATCTGATTTGTGGTGAGGGGAGAGAGATAAAAGCTCATTTAGGAACGACATGAAGATGCTGCGTAGGTATCTCTTTATCAGAAAAATCTCCACTGAGATTAAGAAAAGCAGTAGCTTAATAAATTAAGTACTTCCTGGTATGGTTACTGTACTGGTAACTCCCCAAAAGAATCTGGATTGTTGTGAGGGAACAGAGAAAAAAGCTCATTTATGACCTGCACTTACGAAGGGGGTAGGCAGCTGTATATCAGGGAATAAACCTTCTGAGAATAAAAACAGCTGGAGCTTGTTAAGGTAATTACACAGGGGAAAGGATAATGTACTGGGTACTCCTCAGAAGAATCTGATTTGTGGTGAGGGGAGAGAGATAAAAGCTCATTTAGGAACGACATGAACATGCTGCGTAGTTAGCTGTTTATCAGTAAATATCTCCACTGAGATTAAGAAAAGCAGTAGCTTAATAAATTAAGTACTTCCTGGTATGGGTACTGGACTGGTAACTCCCCAAAGAATCTGGATTGTGCTGAGGGAACAGAGAAAAAAGCTCATTTAGTACCTGCACTTACGAAGGGTGTAGGCAGCTGTATATCAGGGAGTAAACCTTCTGAGAATAAAAACAGCTGGAGCTTGTTAAGGTAATTACACAGGGGAAAGGATAATGTACTGGAACTCCTCAGAAGAATATGATTTGTGGTGAGGGGAGAGAGATAAAAGCTCATTTAGGAACGACATGAACATGCTGCTTACATAGCTGTTTATCCGAAAATATCTCCACTGAGATTAAGAAAAGTAGTAGCTTAAGAAACTAAGTACTTCCTGGTATGGTTACTGTACTGCTAACTCCCCAAATGAATCTGGATTGTGGTGAAGGGAACAGAGAATAAAGCTCATTTAGGACCTGCACTTACGAAGGGGATAGGCAGCAGTATATCAGGAAGTAAACCTTCTGAGAATAAAAACAGCTGGAGCTTGTTAAGGTAATTACACAAGGGAAAGCATAATGTACTGGGAACTCCTCAAAAGAATCTGATTTGTGGTGAGGGTAGAGAGATAAAAGCTCATTTAGGAACGACATGAAGATGATGCGTAGGTAGCTCTTTATCAGTAAATATCTCCACTGAGATTAAGAAAAGCAGTAGCTTAATAAATTAGAACTTCCTGGTATGGTTACTGTACTGGTAACTCCCCAAAAGAATCTGGATTGTGGTGAGGGAACAGAGAAAAAAGCTCATTTAGGACCTGCACTTACGAAGGGGGTAGGCAGCTGTATATTAGGGAGTAAACCTTCTGAGAATAAAAACAGCTGGAGCTTGTTAAGGTAATTACACAGGGGAAAGGATAATGTACTGGGAACTCCTCAGAAGAATCTGATTTGTGGTGAGGGGAGAGAGATAAAAGCTCATTTAGGAACGACATGAACATGCTGCGTAGGTAGCTGTTTATCAGTAAATATCTCCACTGAGATTAAGAAAAGCAGTAGATTAATAAATTAAGTACTTCCTGGTATGGTTACTGTACTGGTAAATCCCCAAAAGAATCTGGATTGTGGTGAGGGAACAGAGAAAAAAGCTCATTTAGGACCTGCACTTACGAAGGGGTTAGGCAGCTGTATATCAGGGAGTAAACCTTCTGAGAATAAAAACGGCTGGAGCTTGTTAAGGTAATTACACAGGGGAAAGGATAAAGTACTGGGAACTCCTCAGAAGACTCTGATTTGTGTGAGGGGAGAGAGATAAAAGCTCATTTAGGAACGACATGAACTTGCTGCGTAGGTAGCTGTTTATCAGTAAATATCTCCACTGAGATTAAGAAAATCAGTAGCTTAAGAAATTAAGTACTTCCTGGTATGGTTACTGTACTGGTAACTCCCCAAAAGAATCTGGAATGTGGTGAGGGAACAGAGAAAAAAGCTCATTTATGAGCTGCACTTACGAAGGGGGTAGGCAGGTGTATATCAGGGAGTATCGATTCTGAGAGTAAAAACAGCTGGAGCTTGTTAAGGTAATTACACAGGGGAAAGGATAATGTACTGGGAACTCCTCAGAAGAATCTGATTTGTGGTGAGGGGAGGGAGATAAAAGCTCATTTAGGAACGACATGAACATGCTGCATACGTAGCTGTTTATCAGTAAATATCTCTACTGAGATTAAGAAAAGCAGTAGCTTAATAAATTAAGTACTTCCTGGTATGGATACTGTACTGGTAACTCC
>NW_025957636.1:0-36239 GCF_023159225.1 Perognathus longimembris pacificus
ACTATAGCAGGAAGTACTTAATTTATTAAGCTACTGCTTTTCTTAATCTCAGTGGAGATATTTACTGATAAACAGCTACCTACGCAGCATGTTCATGTCGTTCCTAAATGAGCTTTTTTCTCTGTTCCCTCACCACAATCCAGATTCTTTTGGGGAGTTACCAGTACAGTATCCATACCAGGAAGTACTTAATTTATTAAGCTACTGCTTTTCTTTATCTCAGTGGAGATATTTACTGATAAACAGCTACGTATGCAGCATGTTCATGTCGTTCCTAAATGAGCTTTTATCTCTCTCCCCTCACCACAAATCAGATTCTTCTGAGGAATTCCCAGTACATTATCCTTTCCCCTGTGTAATTACCTTAACAAGCTCCAGCTGTTTTTATTCTCAGAAGGTTTACTCCCTGATATACAACTGCCTACCCGCTTCGTAAGTGCAGGTCCTAAATGAGCTTTTTTATCTGTTCCCTCACCACAATACAGATTGTTTTAGGGAGTTACCAGTACCGTATCCATACCAGGAAGTACTTTAATTTATTAAGCTACTGCTTTTCTTAATCTCAGTGGAGATATTTACTGATAAACAGCTACCTACGCAGCATGTTCATGTCGTTCCTAAATGAGCTTTTATCCCTCTCCCCTCACCACGAATCAGATTCTTCTGAGGAGTTCCCAGTACATTACCTTTCCCCTGTGTAATTACCTTAACAAGCTCCAGCTGTTTTTATTCTCAGAAGGTTTACTCCCTGATATACAGCTGCCTACCCCCCTTCGTAAGTGCAGGTCCTAAATGAGCTTTTTTCTCTGTTCCCTCACCACAATCCAGATTCTTTTGGGGAGTTACCAGTACAGTAACCATACCAGGAAGTACTTAATTTATTAAGCTACTGCTTTTCTTAATCTCAGTGGAGATATTTACTGATAAACAGCTACCTACGCAGCATGTTCATGTCGTTCCTAAATGAGCTTTTATCTCTCTCCCCTCACCACAAATCAGATTCTTCTGAGGAGTTCCCAGTACTTTATCCTTTCCCCTGTGTAATTACCTTAACAAGCTCCAGCTGTTTTTATTCTCAGAAGGTTTACTCCCTGATATACAGCTGCCTACCCCCTTCGTAAGTGCAGCTCATAAATGAGCTTTTTTCTCTGTTCCCTCACCACAATCCAGATTCTTTTGGGGAGTTACCAGTACAGTAACCATACCAGGAAGTACTTAATTTATTAAGCTACTGCTTTTCTTAATCTCAGTGGAGATATTTACTGATAAACAGCTACCTACGCAGCATGTTCATGTCGTTCCTAATTGAGCTTTTATCTCTCTCCCCTCATCACAAATCAGATTCTTCTGAGGAGTTCCCAGTACATTATCCTTTCCCCTGTGTAATTACCTTAACAAGCTCCAGCTGTTTTTATTCTCAGAAGGTTTACTCCCTGATATACAACTGCCTACCCCCTTCGTAAGTGCAGGTCCCAATGAGCTTTTTTCTCTGTTCCCTCACTACAATCCAGATTCTTTTGGGGAGTTACCAGTACAGTAACCATACCAGGAAGTACTTAATTTATTAAGCTACTGCTTTTCTTAATCTCAGTGGAGATATTTACTGATAAACAGCTACCTACTCAGCATGTTCATGTCGTTTCTAAATGAGCTTTATCTCTCTCCCCTCACCACAAATCAAGTCAGATTCTTCTGAGGAGTTCCCAGTACATTATCCTTTCCCCTGTGTAATTACCTTAACAAGCTCCAGCTGTTTTTATTCTCAGAAGCTTTACTCCCTGATATACAGCTGCCTACCCCCTTCGTAAGTGCATGTCCTAAATGAGCTTTTCTGTGTTCCCTCACCACAAACCAGATTCTTTGGGGGAGTTACCAGTACAGTAACCATACCAGGAAGTACTTAATTTATTAAGCTACTGCTTTTCTTAATCTCAGTGGAGATATTTACTGATAAACAGCTACCTACACAGCATGTTCATGTCGTTCCTAAATGAGCTTTTATCCCTCTCCCCTCACCACAAATCAGATTCTTCTGAGGAGTTCCCAGTACAATACCTTTCCCCTGTGTAATTACCTTAACAAGCTCCAGCTGTTTTTATTCTCAGAAGGTTTACTCCCTGATATACAGCTGCCTACCCCCTTCGTAAGTGCAGGTCCTAAATGAGCTTTTTTCTCTGTTCCCTCACCACAATCCAGATTCTTTTGGGGAGTTACCAGTACAGTAACCATACCAGGGAAGTACTTAATTTATTAAGCTACTGCTTTTCTTAATCTCAGTGGAGATATTTACTGATAAACAGCTACCTACGCAGCATGTTCATGTCGTTCCTAAATGAGCTTTTATCTCTCTCCCCTCACCACAAATCAGATTCTTCTGAGGAGTTCCCAGTACATTACCTTTCCCCTGTGTAATTACCTTAACAAGCTCCAGCTGTTTTTATTCTCAGAAGGTTTACTCCCTGACATACAGCTGCCTACCCCCTTTGTAAGTGCAGGTCCTAAATGAGCTTTTTTCTCTGTTCCCTCACCACAATCCAGATTCTTTTGGGGAGTTACCAGTACAGTAACCATACCAGGAAGTACTTAATTTATTAAGCTACTGCTTTTCTTAATCTCAGTGGAGATATTTACTGATAAACAGCTACTTACGCAGCATGTTCATGTCGTTCCTAAATGAGCTTTTTTCTCTGTTCCCTCACCACAATCCAGATTCTTTGGGGAGTAACCAGTACAGTAACCATACCAGGAAGTACTTAATTTATTAAGCTACTGCTTTTCTTAATCTCAGTGGAGATATTTACTGATAAACAGCTACCTACGCAGCATGTTCATGTCGTTCCTAAATGAGCTTTTATCTCTCTCCCCTCACCACAAATCAGATTCTTCTGAGGAGTTCCAGTACATTATCCTTTCCCCTGTGTATTACCTTAACAAGCTCCAGCTGTTTTTATTCTCAGAAGGTTTACTCCCTGACATACAGCTGCCTACCCCCTTCGTAAGTGCAGGTCCTAAATGAGCTTTTTTCTCTGTTCCCTCACCACAATCCAGATTCTTTTGGGGAGTTACCAGTACAGTAACCATACCAGGAAGTACTTAATTTATTAAGCTACTGCTTTTCTTAATCTCAGTGGAGATATTTACTGATAAACAGCTACCTACGCAGCAAGTTCATGTCGTTCCTAAATGAGCTTTTATCTCTCCACCCTCACCACAAATCAGATTCCTCTGAGGAGTCCCAGTACATTAGCCTTTACCCTGTGTAATTACCTTAACAAGCTCCAGCTGTTTTTATTCTCAGAAGGTTTACTCCCTGATATACAGCTGCCTACCCCCTTCGTTAGTGCAGGTACTAAATGAGCTTTTTTCTCTGTTCCCTCACCACAATCCAGATTCTTTTGGGGAGTTACCAGTACAGTAACCATAGCAGGAAGTACTTAATTTATTAAGCTACTGCTTTTCTTAATCTCAGTGGAGATATTTACTGATAAACAGCTACCTACGCAGCATGTTCATGTCGTTCCTAAATGAGCTTTTATCTCTCCACCCTCACCACAATCAGATTCTTCTGAGGAGTTCCCAGTACATTAGCCTTTACCCTGTGTAATTACCTTAACAAGCTCCAGCTGTTTTTATTCTCAGAAGGTTTACTCCCTGAAATACAGCTGCCTACCCCCTTCATAAGTGCGGGTCCTAAATGAGCTTTTTTCTCTGTTCCCTCACCACAATCCAGATTCTTTTGGGGAGTTACCAGTACAGTAACCATAGCAGGAAGTACTTAATTTATTAAGCTACTGCTTTTCTTAATCTCAGTGGAGATATTTACTGATAAACAGCTACCTACGCAGCATGTTCATGTCGTTCCTAAATGAGCTTTTTTCTCTGTTCCCTCACCACAATCCAGATTCTTTTGGGGAGTTACCAGTACAGTATCCATACCAGGAAGTACTTAATTTTTTAAGCTACTGCTTTTCTTAATCTCAGTGGAGATATTTACTGATAAACAGCTACGTATGCAGCATGTTCATGTCGTTCCTAAGTGAGCTTTTATCTCTCTCCCCCTCACCACAAAATCAGATTCTTCTGAGGAATTCCCAGTACATTATCCTTTCCCCTGTGTAATTACCTTAACAAGCTCCAGCTGTTTTTAATTCTCAGAAGGTTTACTCCCTGATATACAACTGCCTACCCGCTTCGTAAGTGCAGGTCCTAAATGAGCTTTTTTATCTGTTCCCTCACCACAATACAGATTGTTTTGGGGGAGTTACCAGTACAGTAACCATACCAGGAAGTACTTAATTTATTAAGCTACTGCTTTTCTTAATCTCAGTGGAGATATTTACTGATAAACAGCTACCTACGCAGCATGTTCATGTCGTTCCTAAATGAGCTTTTATCTCTCTCCCCTCACCACAAATCAGATTCTTCTGAGGAGTTCCCAGTACATTACCTTTCCCCTGTGTAATTACCTGAACAAGCTCCAGCTGTTTTTATTCTCAGAAGGTTTACTCCCTGACATACAGCTGCCTACCCCCTTTGTAAGTGCAGGTCCTAAATGAGCTTTTTTCTCTGTTCCCTCACCACAATCCAGATTCTTTTGGAGAGGTACCAGTACAGTAACCATACCAGGAAGTACTTAATTTATTAAGCTACTGCTTTTCTTAATCTCAGTGGAGATATTTACTGATAAACAGCTACTTACGCAGCATGTTCATGTCGTTCCTAAATGAGCTTTTTTCTCTGTTCCCTCACCACAATCCAGATTCTTTGGGGAGTAACCAGTACAGTAACCATACTAGGAAGTACTTAATTTATTAAGCTACTGCTTTTCTTAATCTCAGTGGAGATATTTACTGATAAACAGCTACCTACGCAGCATGTTCATGTCGTTCCTAAATGAGCTTTTATCTCTCTCCCCTCACCACAAATCAGATTCTTCTGAGGAGTTCCCAGTACATTATCCTTTCCCCTGTGTAATTACCTTAACAAGCTCCAGCTGTTTTTATTCTCAGAAGGTTTACTCCCTGACATACAGCTGCCTACCCCCTTGGTAAGTGCAGGTCCTAAATGAGCTTTTTTCTCTGTTCCCTCACCACAATCCAGATTCTTTTGGGGAGTTACCAGTACAGTAACCATACCAGGAAGTACTTAATTTATTAAGCTACTGCTTTTCTTAATCTCAGTGGAGATATTTACTGATAAACAGCTACCTACGCAGCAAGTTCATGTCGTTCCTAAATGAGCTTTTATCTCTCCACCCTCACCACAAATCAGATTCCTCTGAGGAGTTCCCATTACATTAGCCTTTACCCTGTGTAATTACCTTAACAAGCTCCAGCTGTTTTTATTCAGAGAAGGTTTACTCCCTGATATACAGCTGCCTACCCCCTTCGTTAGTGCAGGTACTATATGAGCTTTTTTCTCTGTTCCCTCACCACAATCCAGATTCTTTTGGGGAGTTACCAGTACAGTAACCATACCAGGAAGTACTTAATTTATTAAGCTACTGCTTTTCTTAATCTCAGTGGAGATATTTACTGATAAACAGCTACGTATGCAGCATGTTCATGTCGTTCCTAAATGAGCTTTTATCTCTCTCCCCTCACCACAAATCAGATTCTTCTGAGGAATTCCCAGTACATTATCCTTTCCCCTGTGTAATTACCTTAACAAGCTCCAGCTGTTTTTATTCTCAGAAGGTTTACTCCCTGATATACAACTGCCTACCCGCTTCGTAAGTGCAGGTCCTAAATGAGCTTTTTTATCTGTTCCCTCACCACAATACAGATTGTTTTGGGGAGTTACCAGTACAGTAACCATACCAGGAAGTACTTAATTTATTAAGCTACTGCTTTTCTTAATCTCAGTGGAGATATTTACTGATAAACAGCTACCTACGCAGCATGTTCATGTCGTTCCTAAATGAGCTTTTATCTCTCTCCCCTCACCACAAATCAGATTCTTCTGAGGAGTTCCCAGTACATTACCTTTCCCCTGTGTAATTACCTTAACAAGCTCCAGCTGTTTTTATTCTCAGAAGGTTTACTCCCTGACATACAGCTGCCTACCCCCTTTGTAAGTGCAGGTCCTAAATGAGCTTTTTTCTCTGTTCCCTCACCACAATCCAGATTCTTTTGGGGAGTTACCAGTACAGTAACCATACCAGGAAGTACTTAATTTATTAAGCTACTGCTTTTCTTAATCTCAGTGGAGATATTTACTGATAAACAGCTACTTACGCAGCATGTTCATGTCGTTCCTAAATGAGCTTTTTTCTCTGTTCCCTCACCACAATCCAGATTCTTTGGGGAGTAACCAGTACAGTAACCATACCAGGAAGTACTTAATTTATTAAGCCACTGCTTTTCTTAATCTCAGTGGAGATATTTACTGATAAACAGCTACCTACGCAGCATGTTCATGTCGTTCCTAAATGAGCTTTTATCTCTCTCCCCTCACCACAAATCAGATTCTTCTGAGGAGTTCCCAGTACATTATCCTTTCCCCTGTGTAATTACCTTAACAAGCTCCAGCTGTTTTTATTCTCAGAAGGTTTACTCCCTGACATACAGCTGCCTACCCCCTTCGTAAGTGCAGGTCCTAAATGAGCTTTTTTCTCTGTTCCCTCACCACAATCCAGATTCTTTTGGGGAGTTACCAGTACAGTAACCATACCAGGAAGTACTTAATTTATTAAGCTACTGCTTTTCTTAATCTCAGTGGAGATATTTACTGATAAACAGCTACCTACGCAGCAAGTTCATGTCGTTCCTAAATGAGCTTTTATCTCTCCACCCTCACCACAAATCAGATTCCTCTGAGGAGTTCCCAGTACATTAGCCTTTACCCTGTGTAATTACCTTAACAAGCTCCAGCTGTTTTTATTCTCAGAAGGTTTACTCCCTGATATACAGCTGCCTACCCCCTTCGTTTGTGCAGGTACTAAATGAGCTTTTTTCTCTGTTCCCTCACCACAAACCAGATTCTTTTGGGGAGTTACCAGTACAGTAACCATAGCAGGAAGTACTTAATTTATTAAGCTACTGCTTTTCTTAATCTCAGTGGAGATATTTACTGATAAACAGCTACCTACGCAGCATGTTCATGTCGTTCCTAAATGAGCTTTTATCTCTCCACCCTCACCACAAATCAGATTCTTCTGAGTAGTTCCCAGTACATTAGCCTTTACCCTGTGTAATTACCTTAACAAGCTCCAGCTGTTTTTATTCTCAGAAGGTTTACTCCCTGATATACAGCTGCCTACCCCCTTCGTAAGTGCAGGTCCTAAATGAGCTTTTTTCTCTGTTCCCTCACCACAATCCAGATTCTTTTGGGGAGTTACCAGTACAGTAACCATAGCAGGAAGTACTTAATTTATTAAGCTACTGCTTTTCTTAATCTCAGTGGAGATATTTACTGATAAACAGCTACTTACGCAGCATGTTCATGTCGTTCCTAAATGAGCTTTTTTCTCTGTTCCCTCACCACAATCCAGATTCTTTTGGGGAGTTACCAGTACAGTAACCATAGCAGGAAGTACTTAATTTATTAAGCTACTGCTTTTCTTAATCTCAGTGGAGATATTTACTGATAAACAGCTACCTACGCAACATGTTCATGTCGTTCCTAAATGAGCTTTTATCTCTCTCCCCTCACCACAAATCAGATTCTTCTGAGGAGTTCCCAGTACATTACCTTTCCCCTGTGTAATTACCTTAACAAGCTCCAGCTGTTTTTATTCTCAGAAGGTTTACTCCCTGACATACAGCTGCCTACCCCCTTTGTAAATGCAGGTCCTAAATGAGCTTTTTTCTCTGTTCCCTCACCCCAATCCAGATTCTTTTGGAGAGGTACCAGTACAGTAACCATACCAGGAAGTACTTAATTTATTAAGCTACTGCTTTTCTTAATCTCAGTGGAGATATTTACTGATAAACAGCTACTTACGCAACATGTTCATGTCGTTCCTAAATGAGCTTTTTTCTCTGTTCCCTCACCACAATCCAGATTCTTTGGGGAGTAACCAGTACAGTAACCATACTAGGAAGTACTTAATTATTAAGCTACTGCTTTCTTAATCTCAGTGGAGATATTTACTGATAAACAGCTACCTACGCAGCATGTTCATGTCGTTCCTAAATGAGCTTTTATCTCTCTCCCCTCACCACAAATCAGATTCTTCTGAGGAGTTCCCAGTACATTATCCTTTCCCCTGTGTAATTACCTTAACAAGCTCCAGCTGTTTTTATTCTCAGAAGGTTTACTCCCTGACATACAGCTGCCTACCCCCTTGGTAAGTGCAGGTCCTAAATGAGCTTTTTTCTCTGTTCCCTCACCACAATCCAGATTCTTTTGGGGAGTTACCAGTACAGTAACCATACCAGGAAGTACTTAATTTATTAAGCTACTGCTTTTCTTAATCTCAGTGGAGATATTTACTGATAAACAGCTACCTACGCAGCAAGTTCATGTCGTTCCTAAATGAGCTTTTATCTCTCCACCTTCACCACAAATCAGATTCCTCTGAGGAGTTCCCAGTACATTAGCCTTTACCCTGTGTAATTACCTTAACAAGCTCCAGCTGTTTTTATTCTCAGAAGGTTTACTCCCTGATATACAGCTGCCTACCCCCTTCGTTAGTGCAGGTACTAAATGAGCTTTTTTCTCTGTTCCCTCACCACAATCCAGATTCTTTTGGGGAGTTACCATTACAGTAACCATACCAGGAAGTACTTAATTTATTAAGCTACTGCTTTTCTTAATCTCAGTGGAGATATTTACTGATAAACAGCTACGTATGCAGCATGTTCATGTCGTTCCTAAATGAGCTTTTATCTCTCTCCCCTCACCACAAATCAGATTCTTCTGAGGAATTCCCAGTACATTATCCTTTCCCCTGTGTAATTACCTTAACAAGCTCCAGCTGTTTTTATTCTCAGAAGGTTTACTCCCTGATTTACAACTGCCTACCCGCTTCGTAAGTGCAGGTCCTAAATGAGCTTTTTTATCTGTTCCCTCACCACAATACAGATTGTTTTGGGGAGTTACCAGTACAGTAACCATACCAGGAAGTACTTAATTTATTAAGCTACTGCTTTTCTTAATCTCAGTGGAGATATTTACTGATAAACAGCTACCTACTCAGCATGTTCATGTCGTTCCTAAATGAGCTTTTATCTCTCTCCCCTCACCACAAATCAGATTCTTCTGAGGAGTTCCCAGTACATTATCCTTTCCCCTGGGTAATTACCTTAAAAAGCTCCAGCTGTTTTTATTCTCAGAAGGTTTAATCCCTGACATACAGCTGCCTAACCCCTTCGTAAGTGCAGGTACTAAATGAGTTTTTTCTCTGTTCCCTCACCACAATCCAGGTTCTTTTGGGGAGTTACCAGTACAGTAACCATACCAGGAAGTACTTAATTTATTAAGCTACTGCTTTTCTTAATCTCAGTGGAGATATTTACTGATAAAGAGCTACCTACGCAGCACGTTCATGTCCTTCCTAAATGAGCTTTTATCTCTCTCCCCTCACCACACATAACATTCTTCTGAGGAGTTCCCAGTACATTATCCTTTCCCCTGTGTAATTACCATAACAAGCTCCAGCTGTTTTTATTCTCAGAAGGTTTACTCCCTGATATACTCCTGCCTACCCCCTTCGTAAGTGCCGGTCTTAGATGAGCTTTTTTCTCTGTTTCCTCACCACAGTCCAGATTCTTTTGGGGAGTTACCAGTACAGTAACCATGCCAGGAAGTACTTAATTTATTAAGCTACTGCTTTTCTTAATCTCAGTGGAGATATTTACTGATAAACAGCTACCTACGGAGCATGTTCTTGTCGTTCCTAAATGAGCTTTTTTCTCTGTTCCCTCACCACAATCCAGATTCTTTTGGGGAGTTACCAGTACAGTATCCATATCAGGAAGTACTTAATTTATGAAGCTACTGCTTTTCTTAATCTCAGTGGAGATATTTATTGATAAACAGCTACGTATGCAGCATGTTCATGTCGTTCCTAAATGAGCTTTTATCTCTCTCCCCTCACCACAAATCAGATTCTTCTGAGGAGTTCCCAGTACATTATCCTTTCCCCTGTGTAATTACCTTAACAAGCTCCAGCTGTTTTTATTCTCAGAAGGTTTACTCCCTGATATACAGCTGCCTACCCCCTTCGTAAGTGCAGGTCCTAAATCAGCTTTTTTCTCTGTTCCCTCACCACAATCCAGATTCTTTTAGGGAGTTGCGAGTACAGTAACCATACCAGGAAGTACTTAATTTATTAAGCTACTGCTTTTCTTACTCTCAGTGGAGATATTTACTGATAAACAGCTACCTATGCAGCATGTTCATGTCGTTCCTAAATGAGCTTTTATATCTCTCCCCTCACCACAAATCAGATTATTCTGAGGAGTTCCCAGTACATTATCCTTTCCTCTGTGTAATTACCTTAACAAGCTCCAGCTGTTTTTATTCTCAGAAGCTTTACTCCCTGATATAATGCTGCCTACCCCCTTCGTAAGTGCAGGTCCTAAATGAGCTTTTTTCTCTATTCCCTCACCACAATCCAGATTCTTTTAGGGAGTTACGAGTACAGTAACCATACCAGGAAGTACTTAATTTATTAAGCTACTGCTTTTCTTAATCTCAGTGGAGATATTTACTGATAAACAGCTACCTACGCAGCATGTTCATGTCGTTCCTAAATGAGCTTTTATCTCTCTCCCCTCACCACAAATCAGATTCTTCTGAGGAGTTCCCAGTACATTATCCTTTCCCCTGTGTAATTACCTTAAAAAGCTACAGCTGTTTTTATTCTCAGAAGGTTTAATCCCTGACATACAGCTGCCTAACCCCTTCGTAAGTGCAGGTACTAAATGAGCTTTTTTCTCTGTTCCCTCACCACAATCTAGGTTCTTTTGGGGAGTTACCAGTACAGTAACCATACCAGGAAGTACTTAATTTATTAAGCTACTGCTTTTCTTAATCTCAGAATTTACTGATAAAAAGCTACCTACGCAGCATGTTCATGTCGTTCCTAAATGAGCTTTTCTATCTCTCCACTTCACCACAAATCAGATTCTTCTGAGGAGTTCCCAGTACTTTATCCTTTCCCCTGTGTAATTACCTTAACAAGCTCCAGCTGTTTTTATTCTCAGAAGGTTTACTCCCTGATATACACCTGCCTACCCCCTTCGTAAGTGCCGGTCCTAAATGAGCTTTTATCTCTCTCCCCTCACCACAAATTAGATTCTTCTGAGGAGTTCCCGGTACATTATCCTTTCCCCTGGGTAATTACCTTAAAAAGCTCCAGCTGTTTTTATTCTCAGAAGGTTTAATCCCTGACATACAGCTGCCTAACCCCTTCGTAAGTGCAGGTACTAAATGAGCTTTTTTCTCTGTTCCCTCACCACAATCCAGGTTCTTTTGGGGAGTTACCAGTACAGTAACCATACCAGGAAGTACTTAATTTATTAAGCTACTGCTTTTCTTAATCTCAGTGGAGATATTTACTGATAAAAAGCTACCTACGCAGCACGTTCATGTCGTTCCTAAATGAGCTTTTATCTCTCTCCCCTCACCACACATAACATTCTTCTGAGGAGTTCCCAGTACATTATCCTTTCCCCTGTGTAATTATCATAACAAGCTCCAGCTGTTTTTATTCTCAGAAGGTTTACTCCCTGATATACAGCTGCCTACCCCCTTCGTAAGTGCAGGTTCTAAATGAGCTTTTTTCTCTGTTCCCTCACCACAATACAGATTCTTTTGGGGAGTTACCAGTACAGTAACCGTAACAGGAAGTACTTAATTTATTAAGCTACTGCTTTTCTTAATCTCAGTGGAGATATTTACTGATAAACAGCTACCTACGCAGCATGTTCATGTCGTTCCTAAATGAGCTTTTATCTCTCTCCCTCACCACAAATCAGATTCTTCTGAGGAGTTCCCAGTACATTATCCTTTCCCCTGTGTAATTACCTTAACAAGCTCCAGCTGTTTTTATTCTCAGAATGTTTACTCTGTGATGTACAGCTGCCTACCCCCTTCGTAAGTGCAGGTCCTAAATGAGCTTTACTCTCTGTTCCCTCACCACAATCCAGATTCTTTTGGGGAGTTACCAGTACAGTAACCATACCAGGAAGTACTTAATTTATTAAGCTACTGCTTTTCTTAATCTCAGTGGAGATATTTACTGATAAACAGATACCTACGCAGCATGTTCATGTCGTTCTTAAATGAGCTTTTATCTCTCTCCCCTCACCACAAATCAGATTCTTCTGAGGAGTTCCCAGTACAGTAAATCCTTTCCCCTGTGTAATTACCTTAACAAACTCCAGCTGTTTTTATTCTCAGAAGGTTTACTCCCTGACATACAGCTGCCTACCCCCTTTGTAAGTGCAGGTCCTAAATGAGCTTTTTTCTCTGTTCCCTCACCACTATCCAGATTCTTTTGGGAGTTACCAGTACAGTAACCATACCAGGAAGTACTTAATTTATTAAGCTACTGCTTTTCTTAATCTCAGTGGAGATATTTACTGATAAACAGCTACTTACGCAGCATGTTCATGTCGTTCCTAAATGAGCTTTTTTCTCTGTTCCCTTACCACAATCCAGATTTTTTTGGGGAGTTACCAGTACAGTAACCATACCAGGAAGTACTTAATTTATTAAGCTACTGCTTTTCTTAATCTCAGTGGAGATATTTACTGATAAACAGCTACCTACGCAGCATGTTCATGTCGTTCCTAAATGAGCTTTTATCTCTCTCCCTCACCACAAATCAGATTCTTCTGAGGAGTTCCCAGTACTTTATCCTTTCCCCTGTGTAATTACCTTAACAAGCTCCAGCTGTTTTTATTCTCAGAAGTTTTACTCCCTGATATACAGCTGCCTACCCCCTTCGTAAGTGCAGCTCATAAATGAGCTTTTTTCTCTGTTCCCTCACCACAATCCAGATTCTTTTGGGGAGTTACCAGTACAGTAACCATACCAGGAAGTACTTAATTTATTAAGCTACTGCTTTTCTTAATCTCAGTGGAGATATTTACTGATAAACAGCTACCTACGCAGCATGTTCATGTCGTTCCTAATTGAGCTTTTATCTCTCTCCCTCATCAAAAATCAGATTCTTCTGAGGAATTCCCAGTACATTATCCTTTCCCCTGGAAGTACTTAATTTACAAGCTCCAGCTGTTTTTATTCTCAGAAGGTTTACTCCCTGATATACAACTGCCTACCCCCTTCGTAAGTGCAGGTCGTTCCAAATGAGCTTTTTTCTCTGTTCCCTCACCACAATCCAGATTCTTTTGGGGAGTTACCAGTACAGTAACCATACCAGGAAGTACTTAATTTATTAAGCTACTGCTTTTCTTAATCTCAGTGGAGATATTTACTGATAAACAGCTACCTACTCAGCATGTTCATGTCGTTCCTAAATGAGCTTTTATCTCTCTCCCCTCACCACAAATCAAGTCAGATTCTTCTGAGGAGTTCCCAGTACATTAACCTTTCCCCTGTGTAATTACCTTAACAAGCTCCAGCTGTTTTTATTCTCAGAAGCTTTACTCCCTGATATACAGCTGCCTACCCCCTTCGTAATTGCAGGTCCTAATGAGCTTTTTCTCTGTTCCCTCATCACAATCCATATTCTTTTGGGGAGTTACCAGTACAGTAACCATACCAGGAAGTACTTAATTTATTAAGCTACTGCTTTTCTTAATCTCAGTGGAGATATTTACTGATAAACAGCTACCTACGCAGCTTGTTCATGTCGTTCCTAAATGAGCTTTTATCTCTCTCCCTTCACCACAAATCAGATTCTTCTGAGGAGTTCCCAGTACTTTATCCTTTCCGCTGTGTAATTACCTTAACAAGCTCCAGCTGTTTTTATTCTCAGAAGGTTTACTCCCTGATATACTCCTGCCTACCCCCTTCGTAAGTGCCGGTCATAAATGAGCTTTTTTCTCTGTTTCCTCACCACAATCCAGATTCTTTTGGGGAGTTACCAGTACAGTAACCATGCCAGGAAGTACTTAATTTATTAAGCTACTGCTTTTCTTAATCTCAGTGGAGATATTTACTGATAAACAGCTACCTACGGAGCATGTTCTTGTCGTTCCTAAATGAGCTTTTTTCTCTGTTCCCTCACCACAATCCAGATTCTTTTGGGAGTTACCAGTACAGTAAACATACCAGGAAGTACTTAATTTATTAAGCTACTGCTTTTCTTAATCTCAGTGGAGATATTTACTGATAAACAGCTACCTACGCAGCATGTTCATGTCGTTCCTAAATGAGCTTTTATCTCTCTCACTTCACCACAATCAGATTCTTCTGAGGAGTTCCGAGTACTTTATCCTTTCCGCTGTGTAATTACCTTAACAAGCTCCAGCTTTTTTATTCTCAGAAGGTTTACTCCCTGATATACTCCTGCCTACCCCCTTCGTAAGTGTTCGGTCTTAAATGAGCTTTTTTCTCTGTTTCCTCACCACAATCCAGATTCTTTTGGGGAGTTACCAGTACAGTAACCATGCCAGGAAGTACTTAATTTATTAAGCTACTGCTTTTCTTAATCTCAGTGGAGATATTTACTGATAAACAGCTACCTACGGAGCATGTTCTTGTCGTTCCTAAATGAGCTTTTTTCTCTGTTCCCTCACCACAATCCAGATTTTTTGGAGTTACCAGTACAGTATCCATATCATGAAGTACTTAATTTATTAAGCTACTGCTTTTCTTAATCTCAGTGGAGATATTTACTGATAAACAGCTACCTACGCAGCATGTTCATGTCGTTCCTAAATGAGCTTTTATCTCTCTCCCTCACCACAAATCAGATTATTCTGAGGAGTTCCCAGTACATTATCCTTTACCAGGAAGTACTTAATTTATTAAGCTACTGCTTTTTTATTCTCAGAAGCTTTACTCCCTGATATAGTGCTGCCTACCCTTCGTAAGTGCAGGTCCTATATGAGCTTTTTTCTCTATTCCCTCACCACAAATCCAGATTCTTTTAGGGAGTTACGAGTACAGTAACCATACCAGGAATTACTTAAAAAGCTACTGCTTTTCTTAATCTCAGTGGAGATATTTACTGATAAACAGCTACCTACGCAGCATGTTCATGTCGTTCCTAAATGAGCTTTTATCTCTGTCTCCCTCACCACAAATCAGATTCTTCTGAGGAGTTCCCAGTACATTATCCTTTCCCCTGTGTAATTACCTTAAAAAGCTACAGCTGTTTTTATTCTCAGAAGGTTTAATCCCTGACATACAGCTGCCTAACCACTTCGTAAGTGCAGGTACTAAATGAGCTTTTTTCTCTGTTCCCTCACCACAATCCAGGTTCTTTTGGGGAGTTACCAGTACAGTAACCATACCAGGAAGTACTTAATTTATTAAGCTAATGCTTTTCTTAATCTCAGTGGAGATATTTACTGATAAAAAGCTACCTACGCAGCATGTTCATGTCGTTCCTAAATGAGCTTTTATCTCTCTCACATCACCACAATCAGATTCTTCTGAGGAGTTGCCAGTACTTTATCATTTCCCCTGTGTAATTACCTTAACAAGCTCCAGCTGTTTTTATTCTCAGAAGGTTTACTCCCTGATATACACCTGCCTACCCCCTTCGTGTGCCGGTCCTAAATGAGCTTTTATCTCTCTCCCCTCACCACAAATTAGATTCTTCTGAGGAGTTCCCAGTACATTATCCTTTCCCCTGTGTAATTACCTTAAAAAGCTCCAGCTGTTTTTATTCTCAGAAGGTTTAATCCCTGACATACATCTGCCTACACCCTTCGTAAGTGCAGGTCCTAAATGAGCTTTTTTCTCTGTTCCCTCACCACAATCCAGGTTCTTTTGGGGAGTTACCAGTACAGTAACCATACCAGGAAGTACTTAATTTATTAAGCTACTGCTTTTCTTACTCTCAGTGGAGATATTTACTGATAAACAGCTACCTACGCAGCATGTTCATGTCGTTCCTAAATGAGCTTTTATCTCTCTCCCCTCACCACAAATCAGATTCTTCTGAGGAGTTCCCAGTACTTTATCCTTTCCGCTGTGTAATTAACCTTAACAAGCTCCAGCTGTTTTTATTCTCAGAAGGTTTACTCCCTGATATACAACTGCCTACCCCCTTCGTAAGTGCCGGTCCTAAATGAGCTTTTTTCTCTGTTTCCTCACCACAATCCAGATTCTTTTGGGGAATTACCAGTACAGTAACCATGCCAGGAAGTACTTAATTTATTAAGCTACTGCTTTTCTTAATCTCAGTGGAGATATTTACTGATAAACAGCTACCTACGGAGCATGTTCTTGTCGTTCCTAAATGAGCTTTTTCTCTGTTCCGTCACCACAATCCAGATTCTTTGGGAGTTACCAGTACAGTATCCATATCAGGAAGTACTTTATTTCTGAAGCTCCACTGTTTCTTAATCTCAGTGGAGATATTTATTGATAAACAGCTACGTATGCAGCATGTTCATGTCGTTCCTAAATGAGCTTTTATCTCTCTCCCCTCACCACAAATCAGATTCTTCTGAGGAGTTCCCAGTACATTATCCTTTCCCCTGTGTAATTACCTTAACTAGCTCCAGCTGTTTTTATTCTCAGAAGGTTTACTCCCTGATATACAGCTGCCTACCCCCTTCGTATGTGCAGGTCCTAAATGAGCTTTTTTCTCTGTTCCCTCACCACAATCCAGATTCTTTTAGGGAGTTACGAGTACAGTAACCATACCAGGAAGTACTTAATTTATTAAGCTACTGCTTTTCTTAATCTCAGTGGAGATATTTACTGATAAACAGCTACCTACGCAGCATGTTCATGTAGTTCCTAAATGAGCTTTTATCTCTCTCCCCTCACCACAAAGCAGATTCTTCTGAGGAGTTCCCAGTACATTATCCTTCCCCTGTGTAATTACCTTAAAAAGCTCCAGCTGTTTTTATTCTCAGAAGGTTTAATCCCTGACATACAGCTGCCTAACCCCTTCGTAAGTGCAGGTACTAAATGAGCTTTTTTCTCTGTTCCCTCACCTCAATCCAGGTTCTTTTGGGGAGTTACCACTACAGTAACCATACCAGGAAGTACTTAATTTATTAAGCTACTGCTTTTCTTAATCTCAGTGGAGATATTTACTGATAAAAAGCTACCTACGCAGCACGTTCATGTCGTTCCTAAATGAGCTTTTATCTCTCTCCCCTCACCACAAATAACATTCTTCTGAGGAGTTCCCAGTACATTATCCTTTCCCCTGTGTAATTACCTTAACAAGCTCCAGCTGTTTTTATTCTCAGAAGGTTTACTCCCTGATATACTCCTGCCTACCCCCTTCGTAAGTGCAGGTCCTAAATGAGCTTTTTTCTCTGTTCCCCTCACCACAATCCAGATACTTTTGGGGAGTTACCAGTACAGTAAACATACCAGGAAGTACTTAATTAATTAAGCTACTGCTTTTCTTAATCTCAGTGGAGATATTTACTGATAAACAGCTACCTACGCAGCATGTTCATGTCGTTACTAAATGAGCTTTTATCTCTCTCCCCTCACCACAAATCAGATTCTTCTGAGGAGTTCCCAGTACATTATCCTTTCCCCTTTGTAATTACCTTAACAAGCTCCAGCTGTTTTTATTCTCAGATGCTTTACTCCCTGATATACAGCTGCCTACCCCCTTCGTAATTGCAGGTCCTAATGAGCTTTTTTCTCTGTTCCCTCACCACAATCCAGATTCTTTTGGGGAGTTACCAGTACAGTAACCATACCAGGAAGTATTTAATTTATTAAGCTACTGCTTTGCTTAATCTCAGTGGAGATATTTACGGATAAACAGCTACCTACGCAGCATGTTCATGTCGTTCCTAAATGAGCTTTTATCTCTCTCACTTCACCACAAAGCAGATTCTTCTGAGGAGTTCCCAGTACTTTATCCTTTCCCCTGTGTAATTACCTTAACAAGCTCCAGCTGTTTTTATTCTCAGAAGGTTTACTCCCTGATATACACCTGCCTACCCCCTTCATAAGTGCCGGTCCTAAATGAGCTTTTTCTCTGTTCCCTCACCACAATCCAGATTCTTTTTGGAGTTACCAGTACAGTATCCATACCAGGAAGTACTTAATTTATTAAGCTACTGCTTTTCTTAATCTCAGTAGAGATATTTACTGATAAACAGCTACGTATGCAGCATGTTCATGTCGTTCCTAAATGAGCTTTTATATCCCTCCCCTCACCACAAATCAGATTCTTCTGAGGAGTTCCCAGTACATTATCCTTTCCCCTGTGTAATTACCTTAACAAGCTCCAGCTGTTTTTATTCTCAGAATCGATACTCCCTGATATACACCTGCCTACCCCCTTCGTAAGGGCCGGTCCTAAATGAGCTTTTTTCTCTGTTTCCTCACCACAATCCAGATTCTTTTGGGGAATTACCAGTACAGTAACCATGCCAGGAAGTACTTAATTTATTAAGCTACTGCTTTTCTTATCTCAGTGGAGATATTTACTGATAAACAGCTACCTACGGAGCATGTTCTTGTCGTTCCTAAATGAGCTTTTTTCTCTGTTCCCTCACCACAATCCAGATTCTTTTGGGGAGTTACCAGTACAGTATCCATATCAGGAAGTACTTTATTTATGAAGCTACTGCTTTTCTTAATCTCAGTGGAGATATTTATTGATAAACAGCTACGTATGCAGCATGTTCATGTCGTTCCTAAATGAGCTTTTATCTCTCTCCCCTCACCACAAATCAGATTCTTCTGAGGAGTTCCCAGTACATTATCCTTTCCCCTGTGTAATTGCCTTAACAAGCTCCAGCTGTTTTTATTCTCAGAAGGTTTACTCCCTGATATACAGCTGCCTACCCCCTTCGTATGTGCAGGTCCTAAATGAGCTTTTTTCTCTGTTCCCTCACCACATTCCAGATTCTTTTGGGGAGTTACCAGTACATAACCATACCAGGAAGTACTTAATTTATTAAGCTACTGCTTTTCTTAAACTCAGTGGAGATATTTACTGATAAACAGCTACCTACGCAGCATGTTCATGTCGTTCCTAAATGAGCTTTTTTCTCTGTTCCCTCACCACAATCCAGATTCTTTTGGGGAGTTACCAGTACAGTATCCATACCAGGAAGTACTTAATTTATTAAGCTACTGCTTTTCTTAATCTCAGTGGAGATATTAACTGATAAACAGCTACGTATGCAGCATGTTCATGTCGTTCCTAAATGAGCTTTTATCTCTCTGCCCTCACCACAAATCAGATTCTTGTGAGTAGTTCCCAGTACAATATCCATCCTCTGTGTAATTAACTTAACAAGCTCCAGCTGTTTTTATTCTCAGAAAGTTTACTCCCTGATATACAGCTGCCTACCCCCTTCGTAAGTGCAGGTCCTAAATGAGATTTTTTCTGTGTTCCCTCACCAAAATCCAGATTCTTTAGGGGAGTTACCAGTACAGTACCATACCTGTGAAGTACTTAGTTTATTAAGCTACTGCTTTTCTTAATCTCAGTGGAGATATTTACTGATAAACAGCTACCTACGCAGCATGTTCATGTCGTTCCTAAATGAGCTTTTATCTTTCTCCCCTCACCACAAATCAGAATCTTCTGAGGAGTTCCCAGTACATTACCTTTCCCCTGTGTAATTACCTTAACAAGCTCCAGCTGTTTTGATTCTCAGAAGGTTTACTCCCTGATATACAGCTGCCTACCCCCTTCGTAAGTGCTGGTCCTAAATGAGCTTTTTCTCTGTTCCCTCACCACAATCCAGATTCTTTTGGGAGTTACCAGTACAGTAACCATACCAGTAAGTACTTAATTTATTAAGCTACTGCTTTTCTTAATCTCAGTGGAGATATTTACTGATAAACAGCTACCTACGCAGCATGTTCATGTCGTTCCTAAATGAGCTTTTATCTCTCTCCCCTCATCACAAATCAGATTCTTCTGAGGAGTTCCCAGTACATTATCCATTCCCCAGGAAGTACTCTAAGTAACAAGCTACTGCTTTTTTATCTCAGAAGGTTTACTCCCTGATAACAGCTGCCTAACCCCTTCGTAAGTGCCGGTCCTAAATGAGCTTTTTTCTCTGTTCCCTCACACAATCCAGATTCTTTTTGGAGTTACCAGTACAGTAACCATACCACTGTGTAATTACCGTAACAAGCTACTGCTTTTCTTAATCTCAGTAGAGATATTTACTGATAAACAGCTACGTATGCAGCATGTTCATGTCGTTCCTAAATGAGCTTTTATCTCTTCCCTCACCACAAATCCAGATTCTTCTGAGGAGTTCCCAGTACATTATTCTTTCCCCTGTGTAATTACCTTAACAAGCTCCAGCTGTTTTTATTCTCAGAATCGATACTACTGATATACAGCTGCCTACCCCCTTCGTAAGTGCAGCTCATAAATGAGCTTTTTCTCTGTTCCCCTCACCACAATCCAGATTCTTTGGGAGTGACCAGTACAGTAACCATACCTGTAAACTAAGTTATTAAGCTACTGCTTTTCTTAATCTCAGAGATACTACTGATAACAGCTACCTACGCAGCATGCATGTCGTTCCTAAATGAGCTTTATCTCTCTCCCGTCACCAGAAATCAAATCAGATTCTTCTGAGGAGTTCCCAGTACATTACCTTTCCCCTGTGTAATTACCTTAACAGGCTCCAGCTTTTTTATTCTCAGAAGGTTTACTCCCTGATATACAGCTGCCTACCCTTCGTAAGTGCAGGTCCTAAATGAGCTTTTTTCTCTGTTCCCTCACCACAATCCAGATTCTTTTGGGGAGTTACCAGTACAGTAACCATACCAGGAAGTACTCTAAGTTATTAAGCTACTGTTTCTTAATCTCAGTGGAGATATTTACTGATAAACAGCTACCTACGCAGCACGTTCATGTCGTTCCTAAATGAGCTTTTATCTCTCTCCCTCAACACAAATCAGATTCTTCTGAGGATTTCCCAGTACATTATCCTTTCCACTGTGTAATTACCGTAACAAGCTCCAGCTGTTTTTATTCTCAGAAGGTTTACTCCCTGATATACAGCTGCCTACCCCCTTCATAAGTCGTCCTAAATGAGCTTTTTCTCTGTGCCCTCACCACAATCCAGATTATTTTTGGAGTTACCAGTACAGTATCCTTTACCAGGAATTACTTAATTTATTAAGCTAGTTGTTTCTTAATCTCAGTAGAGATATTTACTGATAAACAGCTACGTATGCAGCATGTTCATGTCGTTCCTAAATGAGCTTTTATCTCCCTCCCCTCACCACAAATCAGATTCTTCTGAGGAGTTCCCAGTACATTATCCTTTCCCCTGTGTAATTACCTTAACAAGCTCCAGCTGTTTTTATTCTCAGAATCGATACTCCCTGATATACACCTGCCTACCCCCTTCGTAAGTGCAGCTCATAAATGAGCTTTTTTCTCTGTTCCCTCACCACAATCCAGATTCTTTGGGGAGTTATCAGTACAGTAACCATACTAGGAAGTACTTAATTTATTAAGCTACTGCTTTTCTTAATCTCAGTGGAGATATTTACTGATAAACAGCTACCTACGCAGCATGTTCATGTCGTTCCTAAATGAGCTTTTATCTCTCTCCCCTCACCACAAATCAGAATCTTCTGAGGAGTTCCCAGTACATTATCCTTTCCCTGTGTAATTACTTTAACAAGCTCCAGCTGTTTTTGATTCTCAGAAGGTTTACTCCCTGATATACAGCTGCCTACCCCCTTCGTAAGTGCAGCTCATAAATGAGCTTTTTTCTCTGTTCCCTCACCACATTCCAGATTTTTGGGAGTTACCAGTACAGTAACCATACCAGGAAGTACTTAATTTATTAAGCTACTGCTTTTCTTAATCTCAGTGGAGATATTTACTGATAAACAGATACCTACGCAGCATGTTCATGTCGTTCCTAAATGAGTTTTATCTCTCTCCCCTCATCACAAATCAGATTCTTCTGAGGAGTTCCCAGTCCATTATCCTTTCCCCTGTGTAATTACCTTAAGAAGCTCCAGCTGTTTTTATTCTCAGAAGGTTTACTCCCTGATATACAACTACCTACCCCCTTGGTAAGTGCAGGTCCTAAATGAGCTTTTTTCTCTGTTCCCTCACCACAATCCAGATTCTTTTGGGAGTTACCAGTACAGTAACCATACCAGGAAGTACTTAATTTATTAAGCTACTGCTTTTCTTAATCTCAGTGGAGATATTTACTGATAAACAGCTACCTACGCAGCATGTTCATGTCGTTCCTAAATGAGCTTTTATCTCCCTCCCCTCATCACAAATCAGATTCTTCTGAGGAGTTCCCAGTACATTATCCTTTCCCCTGTGTAATTACCTTAACAAGCTCCAGCTGTTTTTATTCTCAGAAGGTTTACTCCCTGATATACAGCTGCCTACCCCCTTCGTAAGTGCAGGTCCTAAATGAGCTTTTTTCTCTGTTCCCTCACCACAATCCAGATTCTTTTGGGGAGTTACCAGTACAGTAACCATACCAGGAAGTACTTAATTTATTAAGCTACTGCTTTTCTTAATCTCAGTGGAGATATTTACTGATAAAGAGCTACCTACGCAGCATCTTCATGTCGTTCCTAAATGAGCTTTTATCTCCCTCCCCTCACCACAAATCAGATTCTTTTGAGGAGTTCCCAGTACATTATGCTTTCCCTTGGGTAATTTCCTTAACAAGCTCCAGCTGTTTTTATTCTCAGAAGGTTTACTTCCTGATATACTGCTGCCTATCCCCTTCGTCAGTGCAGGTCCTAAATGAGCTTTTATTCTCTGTTCCCGTACCACAATCCAGATTCATTTGGGGAGTTACCAGTACAGTAAACATACCAGGAAGTACTTAGTTTCTTAAGCTACTGCTTTTCTTAATCGCAGTGGAGATATTTACGGATAAACAGCTACGTAAGCAACATGTTCATGTCATTCCTAAATGAGCTTTTATCTCTCTCCCCTCACCACAAATCATATTCTACTGAGGAGTTCCCAGTACATTATCCTTTCCCCTGTGTAATTACCTTAACAAGCTCCAGCTGTTTTTATTCTCAGAAGGTTTACTCCTGATATACAGCTGCCTACACCCTTCGTAAGTGCAGGTACTAAATGAGCTTTTTTCTCTGTTCCCTCACCACAATCCAGATTCATTTGGGGAGTTACCAGTACAGTACCCATACCAGGAAGTAATTAATTTATTAAGCTACTGCTTTTCTTAATCTCAGTGGAGATATTTAATGATAAACAGCTACCTACGCAGCATGTTCATGTCGTTCCTAAATGAGATTCTATCTCTCTCCCCTCACCACAAATCAGATTCTTCTGAGGAGTTCCCAGTGCATTATCCTTTCCCCTGTGTAATTACCTTAACAAGCTCCAGCTGTTTTTATTCTCAGAAGGTTTACTCCCTGATATACAGCTGCCCTACCCCTTCGTAAGTGCAGGTCATAAATGAGCTTTTTCTCCGTTCCCTCACAACAATCCAGATTCTTTTGGGAGTTACCAGTACAGTAACCATACCAGGAAGTACTTAATTTATTAAGCTACTGCTTTTCTTAATCTCAGTGGAGATATTTACGGATAAACAGCTACGTACGCAGCATGTTCATGTCGTTCCTAAATGAGCTTTTATCTCTCTCCCCTCACCACAAATCAGATTCTTCTGAGGAGTTCCCAGTACTTTATCCTTTCCCCTGTGTAATTACCTTAACAAGCTCCAGCTGTTTTTATTCTCAGAAGGTTTACTCCCTGATCTACAGCTGCCTACCCCCTTCGTAAGTGCAGGTCCTAAATGAGCTTTTTTCTCTGTTCCCTCACCACAATCCAGATTCTTTTGGGAAGTTACCAGTACAGTAACCATACCAGGAAGTACTTAATTTATTAAGCTACTGCTTTTCTTAATCTCAGTGGAGATATTTACTGATAAACAGCTACCTACGCAGCATGTTCATTTCGTTCCTACATGAGCTTTTATCTCTCTCCCCTCAACACAAATCAGATTCTTCTGAGAGTTCCCAGTACATTATCCTTTCCCCTGTGTAATTACCTTAACAAGCTCCAGCTGTTTTTATTCTCAGAAGGTTTACTCCCTGATATACAACTGCCTACCCGCTTCGTAAGTGCAGGTCCTAAATGAGCTTTTTTATCTGTTCCCTCACCACAATCCAGATGCTTTGGGGAGTTACCAGTACAGTAACCATACCAGGAAGTACTTAATTTATTATGCTACTGCTTTTCTCAATCTCAGTGGAGATATTTACTGACAATCAGCTACCTAGCAGCATGTTCATGTCGTTCCTACATGAGCTTTTATCTCTCTCCCCTCACCACAAATCAGATTCTTCTGAGTCGTTCCAGTACTTTATCCTTTCCCCTGCGTAATTACCTTAACAAGCTACAGCCGTTTTTATTCTCAGAAGGTTTACTCCCTGATATACAGCTGCCTACCCCCTTCGTAAGTGCAGGTCCTAAATGAGCTTTTTTCTCTGTTCCCTCACCACTATCCTGATTCTTTTGGGGAGTTACCAGTACAGTAACATACCAGGAAGTACTTACTTTATTAAGCTACTGCTTTTCTTAATCTCAGTGGAGATATTTGCTGATAAACAGCTACCTACGCAGCATGTTCATGTCGTTCCTAAATGAGCTTTTATCTCTCTCCCCTCACCACAAATCAGATTCTTCTGAGGAGTTTCCAGTACATTATCCTTTCCCCTGTGTAATTATTAACAAGCTACAGGTGTTTTTATTCTCAGAAGATTTACTCCCTGATATACAGCTGCCTACCCCCTTCGTAAGTGCAGGTCCTAAATGAGCTTTTTTCTCTGTTCCCTCACCACAATCCAGATTCTTTTGGGGAGTTACCAGTACAGTAACCATACCAGGAAGTACTTAATTTATTAAGCTACTGGTTTTCTTAATCTCAGTGGAGATATTTACTGATAAACAACTACCTACGCAGCATGTTCATGTCGTTCCTAATGAGCTGTTATCTCTCTCCCCTCACTACAAATCAGATTCTTCTGAGGAGTTTCCAGTACATTATCGTTTCCCCTGTGTAATTAAACCTTAAAAAGCTCCAGCTGTTGTTATTCTCATAAGGTTTACTCCCTGATATACAGCTGCCTACCCCCTTCGTAAATGCAGGTCCTAAATGAGCTTTTTTCTCTGTTCCCTCACCACAATCCAGATTCTTTTGGGGAGTTAGCAGTACAGTAACCATACCAGGAAGTACTTAATTTATTAAGCTACTGCTTTTCTTAATCTCAGTGGAGATATTTACTGATAAACAGCTAACTACGCAGCATGATCCTGTCGTTCTTAATGAGCTTTTATCTCTCTCCCCTCACCACAAATCAGATTCTTCTGAGGAGTTCCCAGTACATTATCCTTTCCCCTGTGTAATTACCTTAACAAGCTCCAGCTGTTTTTATTCTCAGAAGGTTTACTCCCTGATATACAGCTGCCTAACCCCTTCGTAAGTGCTGGTCCTAAATCATCTTTTTTCTCTGTTCCCTCACCAAATCCAGATTCTTTTGGGGAGTTACCAGTACAGTAACCATACCAGGAAGTACTTAATTTATTAAGCTACTGCTTTTCTTAATCTCAGTGGAGATATTTACTGATAAACAGCTACCTACGCAGCATGTTCATGTCGTTCTTAAATGAGCTTTTATCTCTATCCCCTCACCACAAATCAGATTCTTCTGAGGAGTTCCCAGTACATTATCCTTTCCCCTGTGTAATTACCTTAACAAGCTCCAGCTGTTTTTATTCTCAGAAGGTTTACTCCCTGATATACAGCTTCCTACCCCCTTCGTAAGTGCGGGTCCTAAATGAGCTTTTTCTCTGTTCCCTCAATACAATCCAGATTCTTTTGGGGAGTTACCAGTACAGTAACCATACCAGGAAGTACTTAATTTATTAAGTTACTGCTTTTCTTAATTCCAGTGGATAAACAGCTACATACCCAGCATGTTCATGTCGTTCCTAAATGAGCTTTTATCTCTCTCCCCTCACCACAAATCAGATTCTTCTGAGGAGTTCCCAGTACATTATCCTTTCCCCTGTGTAATTACCTTAACAACCTCCAGCTGTTTTTATTCTCAGAAGGTGTACTCCCTGATATACAGCTGCCTAAACTCTTCGTAAGTGCAGGTCCTAAATGAGCTTTTTTCTCTGTTCCCTCACCACAATCCAGATTCTTTTGGGGAGTTACGAGTACAGAAACCATACCAGGAAGTACTGAATTTATTAAGCTACTGCTTTTCTTAATCTCAGTGGATATATTTACTGATAAACAGCTAAATACGCAGCATGTTCATGTCGTTCCTAAATGAGCTTTTATCTCTCTCCCCTCATCACAAATCAGATTCTTCTGAGGAGTTCCCAGTACATTATCCTTTCCCCTGTGTAATTACCTTAACAAGCTCCAGCTGTTTTTATTCTCAGCAGGTTTACTCCCGGATATACAGCTGCCTACCCACTTCGTAAGTGCAGGTCCTAAATGAGCTTTTTTCTCTGTTCCTCACCACAATCCAGATTCTTTTCGGGAGTTACCAGTACAGTAACCATACCAGGAAGTACTTAATTTATTAAGCTACTGCTTTTCTTAATCTCAGTGGAGATATTTACTGATAAACAGCTACCTACGCAGCATGTTCATGTCGTTCCTAAATGAGCTTTTATCTCTCTCCCCTCACCACAAATCAGATTCTTCTGAGGAGTTCCCAGTACATTATCCTTTCCCCTGTGTAATTACCTTAACAAGCTCCAGCTGTTTTTATTCTCAGAAGGTTTAATCACTGACATACCGCTGCCTACCCCCTTCGTAAGTACAAGTACTAAATGAGCTTTTTTCTCAGTTCCCTCACCACAATCCAGGTTCTTTTGGGGAGTTACCAGTACAGTAACCATACCAGGAAGTAATTAATTTATTAAGCTACTGCTTTTCTTAATCTCAGTGGAGATATTTACTGATAAACAGCTACCTACGCAGCATGTTCATGTCGTTCCTAAATGAGCTTATATCTCTCTCCCCTCACCACAAATCAGATTCTTCTGAGGAGTTCCCAGTACATTATCCTTTCCCCTTTGTAATTACCTTAACAAGCTCCAGCTGTTTTTATTCTCAGAAGGTTTACTCCCTGATATACTGCTGCCTACCCCCTTCGTAAGAGCAGGTCCTAAATGAGCTTTTTTCTCTGTTCCCTCACCACAATCCAGACTCTTTTGGGGAGTGACCAGTACAGAAACCATTCCAGGAAGTACTTAATTTATTAAGCTACTGCTTTTCTTAATCTCAGTGGAGATATTTACTGATAAACAGCTACGTATGCAGCATGTTCATGTCGTTCCTAAATGAGCTTTTATCTCTCTCCCCTCACCAAAAATCAGATTCTTCTTAGGAGTTCCCATTACATTATCCTTTCCCCTGTGTAATTCCCTTAAGAAGCTCCAGCTGTTTTTATTCTCAGAAGGTTTACTCCCTGATATACAGCTGCCTAGAACTTCGTAAGTGCAGGTCCTAAATGAGCTTTTTTCTCTGTTCCCTAACCACAATCTAGATTCTTTTGGGGAGTTAGCAGTACAGTAACAATACCAGGAAGTACTTAATTTATTAAGCTACTGCTTTTCTTAATCTCAGTGGAGATATTTACTGATAAACAGCTACCTACCCAGCATGTTCCTGTCGTTCCTAAATGAGCTTTTATCTCTCTCCCCTCACCAAAAATCAGATTCTTCTGAGGAGTTCCCAGTACATTATCCTTTCCCCTGTGTAATTACCTTAATAAGCTCCAGCTGTTTTTATACTCAGAAGGTTTACTCCCTGATATACTGCTGCCTACCCCCTTCGTAAGTGCAGGTCCTAAATGAGCTTTTTTCTCTGTTCCCTCACCACAATCCAGATTCTTTCGGGGAGTGACCAGTACAGAAACCATTCCAGGAAGTACCTAATTTATTAAGCTACTGCTTTTCTTAATCTCAGTGGAGATATTTACTGATAAACAGCTACGTATGCAGCATGTTCATGTCGTTCCTAAATGAGCTTTTATCTCTCTCCCCTCACCACAAATCAGATTCTTCTTAGGAGTTCCCATTACATTATCCTTTCCCCTGTGTAATTCCCTTAACAAGCTCCAGCTGTTTTTATTCTCAGAAGGTTTACTCCCTGATATACAGCTGCCTACAACTTCGTAAGTGCAGGTCCTAAATGAGCTTTTTTCTCTGTTCCCTAACCACAATCTAGATTCTTTTGGGGAGTTAGCAGTACAGTAACCATACCAGGAAGTACTTAATTTATTAAGCTACTGCTTTTCTTAATCTCAGTGGAGATATTTACTGATAAACAGCTACCTACCCAGCATGTTCCTGTCGTTCCTAAATGAGCTTTTATCTCTCTCCCCTCACCAAAAATCAGATTCTTCTGAGGAGTTCCCAGTACATTATCCTTTCCCCTGTGTAATTACCTTAGCAAGCTCCAGCTGTTGTTATTCTCAGAAGGTTTACTCCCTGATATACAGCTGCCTACCCCCTTCGTAATTGCAGGTCCTAAATGAGCTTTTTTCTCTGTTCCCTCACCACAATACAGATTCTTTTGGGGAGTTACCAGTACAGTAACCATACCAGGAAGTACTTAATTTATTAAGCTACTGCTTTTCTAAATCTCAGTGGAGATATTTAGTGATAAACAGCTACTTACGCAGCATGTTTCTGTCGTTCCTAAATGAGCTTTTATCTCTCTCCCTCACCACAAATCAGATTCTTCTGAGGAGTTCCCAGTACATTATCCTTTCCACTGTGTAATTACCTTAACAAGATCCAGCTGTTTTTATTCTCAGAAGGTTTACTCCCTGATATACAGCTGCCTAATCCCTTCGTAAGTGCAGGTCCTAAATCAGCTTTTTTCTCTGTTCCCTCACCACAATCCAGATTCTTTTGGGGAGTTACCAGTACAGTAACCATACCAGGAAGTACTTAATTTATTAAGCTACTGCTTTTCTTAATCTCAGTGGAGATATTTACTGATAAACAGCTACCTACGCAGCATGTACATGTCGTTCCTAAATGAGCTTTTATCTCTCTCCCCTCACCACAAATCAGATAATTCTGAGGAGTTCCCAGTACATTATCCTTTGCCCTGTGTAATTACCTTAACAAGCTCCAGGTGTTTTTATTCTCAGAAGGTTTACTCCCTGATATACAGCTGCCTACCCCCTTCGTAAGTGCAGGTCCTAAATGAGGATTTTTCTCTGTTCCCTCACCACAATCCAGATTCTTTTGGGGAGTTATCAGTACAGTAACCATACTAGGAAGTACTTAATTTATTAAGCTACTGCTTTTCTTAATCTCAGTGGAGATATTTACAGATAAACAGCTACCTACGAAGCATGTTCATGTCGTTCCTAAATGAGCTTTTTTCTCTCTCCCCTCACCACAAATCAGATTCTTCTGAGGAGTTCCCAGTACATTATCCTTTCCCCTGTGTAATTACCTTAACAATCTCCAGCTGTTTTTACTCTCAGAAGGTTTACTCCCTGATATACAACAGCCTACCCCCTTCGTAAGTGCAGGTCCTAAATGAGCTTTTTTCTCTGTTCCCTCACCACAATCCACATTCTTTTGGGGAGTTACCAGTACAGTAACCATACCAGGAAGTACTTAATTTATTAAGGTACTGCTTTTCTTAATCTCAGTGGAGATATTTACTGATAAACAGCTACCTACGCAGCATGTTCATGTTGTTCTTAAATGAGCTTTTATCTCTCTCCCCTCACCACAAATCAGATTCTTCTGAGGAGTTCCCAGTACAATATCCTTTCCCCTGTGTAATTACCTTAACAAGCTCCAGCTGTTTTTATTCTCAGAAGGTTTACTCCCTGATATACAGCTGCCTACACCCTTCGTAAGTGCAGGTACTAAATGAGCTTTTTTCTCTGTTCCCTCACCACAATCCAGATTCTTTTGGGGAGTTACCAGTACAGTAACCATACCAGGAAGTACTTAATTTATTAAGCTACTTGTTTTCTTAATCTCAGTGGAGATATTTACTGATACACAGCTACCTACGCAGCATGTTCATGTCGTTCCTAAATGAGCTTTTATCTCTCTCCCCTCACTACAAATCAGATTCTTCTGAGGAGTTTCCAGTACATTATCGTTTCCCCTGTGTAATTAAATTAAAAAGCTCCAGCTGTTGTTATTCTCATAAGGTTTCCTCCCTGATATACAGCTGCCTACCCCCTTCGTAAATGCAGTTCCTAAATGGCTTTTTTCTCTGTTCCCTCACCACAATCCAGATTCTTTTGGGGAGTTAGCAGTACAGTAACCATACCAGGAAGTACTTAATTTATTAAGCTACTGCTTTTCTTAATCTCAGTGGAGATATTTACTGATAAACAGCTACCTACGCAGCATGATCCTGTCGTTCTTAATGAGCTTTTATCTCTCTCCCCTCACCACAAATCAGATTCTTCTGAGGAGTTCCCAGTACATTATCCTTTCCCCTGTGTAATTACCTTAACAAGCTCCAGCTGTTTTTATTCTCAGAAGGTTTACTCCCTGATATACAGCTGCCTACCCCCTTCGTAAGTGCAGGTCCTAAATGAGCTTTTTTATCTGTTCCCTCACCACAATCCAGATGCTTTGGGGAGTTACCAGTACAGTAACCATACCAGGAAGTACTTAATTTATTATGCTACTGCTTTTCTCAATCTCAGTGGAGATATTTACTGACAATCAGCTACCTACGCAGCATGTTCGTGTCGTTCCTACATGAGCTTTTATCTCTCTCCCCTCACCACAAATCAGATTCTTCTGAGTCGTTCCCAGTACTTTATCCTTTCCCCTGCGTAATTACCTTAACAAGCTCCAGCCGTTTTTATTCTCAGAAGGTTTACTCCCTGATATACAGCTGCCTACCCCCTTCGTTAGTGCAGGTCCTAAATGAGCTTTTTTCTCTGTTCCCTCACCACTATCCTGATTCTTTTGGGGAGTTACCAGTACAGTAAACATACCAGGAAGTACTTACTTTATTAAGCTACTGCTTTTCTTAATCTCAGTGGAGATATTTGCTGATAAACAGCTACCTACGCAGCATGTTCATGTCGTTCCTAAATGAGCTTTTATCTCTCTCCCCTCACCACAAATCAGATTCTTCTGAGGAGTTTCCAGTACATTATCCTTTCCCCTGTGTAATTACCTTAACAAGCTACAGGTGTTTTTATTCTCAGAAGATTTACTCCCTGATATACAGCTGCCTACCCCCTTCGTAAGTGCAGGTCCTAAATGAGCTTTTTACTCTGTTCCCTCACCACAATCCAGATTCTTTTGGGGAGTTACCAGTACAGTAACCATACCAGGAAGTACTTAATTTATTAAGCTACTGGTTTTCTTAATCTCAGTGGAGATATTTACTGATAAACAACTACCTACGCAGCATGTTCATGTCGTTCCTAAATGAGCTGTTATCTCTCTCCCCTCACTACAAATCAGATTCTTCTGAGGAGTTTCCAGTACATTATCGTTTCCCCTGTGTAATTAAATTAAAAAGCTCCAGCTGTTGTTATTCTCATAAGGTTTACTCCCTGATATACAGCTGACTACCCCCTTCGTAAATGCAGGTCCTAAATGAGCTTTTTTCTCTGTTCCCTCACCACAATCCAGATTCTTTTGGGGAGTTAGCAGTACAGTAACCATACCAGGAAGTACTTAATTTATTAAGCTACTGCTTTTCTTAATCTCAGTGGAGATATTTACTGATAAACAGCTAACTACGCAGCATGATCCTGTCGTTCTTAATGAGCATTTATCTCTCTCCCCTCACCACAAATCAGAATCTTCTGAGGAGTTCCCAGTACATTATCCTTTCCCCTGTGTAATTACCTTAACAAGCTCCAGCTGTTTTTATTCTCAGAAGGTTTACTCCCTGATATACAGCTGCCTAACCCCTTCGTAAGTGCTGGTCCTAAATCATCTTTTTTCTCTGTTCCCTCACCACAATCCAGATTCTTTTGGGGAGTTACCAGTACAGTAACCATACCAGGAAGTACTTAATTTATTAAGTTACTGCTTTTCTTAATTCCAGTGGATAAACAGCTACATACCCAGCATGTTCATGTCGTTCCTAAATGAGCTTTTATCTCTCTCCCCTCACCACAAATCAGATTCTTCTGAGGAGTTCCCAGTACATTATCCTTTCCCCTGTGTAATTACCTTAACAACCTCCAGCTGTTTTTATTCTCAGAAGGTGTACTCCCTGATATACAGCTGCCTAAACTCTTCGTAAGTGCAGGTCCTAAATGAGCTTTTTTCTCTGTTCCCTCACCACAATCCAGATTCTTTTGGGGAGTTACGAGTACAGTAACCATACCAGGAAGTACTGAATTTATTAAGCTACTGCTTTTCTTAATCTCAGTGGATATATTTACTGATAAACAGCTAAATACGCAGCATGTTCATGTCGTTCCTAAATGAGCTTTTATCTCTCTCCCCTCATCACAAATCAGATTCTTCTGAGGAGTTCCCAGTACATTATCCTTTCCCCTGTGTAATTACCTTAACAAGCTCCAGCTGTTTTTATTCTCAGCAGGTTTACTCCCGGATATACAGCTGCCTACCCACTTCGTAAGTGCAGGTCCTAAATGAGCTTTTTTCTCTGTTCCCTCACCACAATCCAGATTCTTTTCGGGAGTTACCAGTACAGTAACCATACCAGGAAGTACTTAATTTATTAAGCTACTGCTTTTCTTAATCTCAGTGGAGATATTTACTGATAAACAGCTACGTACGCAGCATGTTCATGTCGTTCCTAAATGAGCTTTTATCTCTCTCCCTCACCACAAATCAGATTCTTCTGAGAGTTCCCAGTACATTATCCTTTCCCCTGTGTAATTACCTTAACAAGCTCCAGCTGTTTTTATTCTCAGAAGGTTTAATCACTGACATACCGCTGCCTACCCCCTTCGTAAGTACAAGTACTAAATGAGCTTTTTTCTCAGTTCCCTCACCACAATCCAGATTCTTTTGGGGAGTTACCAGTACAGTATCCATACCAGGAAGTACTTAATTTATTAAGCTACTGCTTTTCTTAATCTCAGTGGAGATATTTACTGATAAACAGCTACATATGCAGCCTGTTCATGTCTTTCCTAAATGAGCTTTTATCTCTCTCCCCTCACCACAAATCAGTTTCTTCTGAGGAGATCCCAGTACATTATCCTTTCCCCTGTGTAATTACCTTAACAAGCTCCAGCTGTTTTTATTCTCAGAAGCGATACTCCCTGATATACAGCTGCCTACCCCCTTTGTAATTGCAGGTCTTAAATGAGCTTTTTTCTCTGTTTCCTCACCACAATCCAGATTCTTTTGGGGAGTTACCAGTACAGTAACCATACCAGGAAGTAATTAATTTATTAAGCTACTGCTTTTCTTAATCTCAGTGGAGATATTTACTGATAAACAGCTACCTACGCAGCATGTTCATGTCGTTCCTAAATGAGCTTATATCTCTCTCCCCTCACCACGAATCAGATTCTTCTGAGGAGTTCCCAGTACATTATCCTTTCCCCTGTGTAATTACCTTAACAAGCTCCAGCTGTTTTTATTGTCAGAATCGATACTCCCTGATATAGAGCTCCCTACCCCCTTCGTAAGTGCAGCTCATATATGAGCTTTTTTCTCTGTTCCCTCACCACAATCCAGATTCTTTTGGGGAGTTACCAGTACAGTAACCATACCAGGAAGTACTTAATTTATTAAGCTACTGCTTTTCTTAATCTCAGTGGAGATATTTACTGATATACAGCTACCTACGCAGCATGTTCATGTCCTTCCTAAATGAGCTTTTTTCTCTGTTCCCACACAACAATCCAGACTCTTTTGGGGAGGTACCAGTACAGTATCCATACCAGGAAGTACTTAATTTATTAAGCTACTGCTTTTCTTAATCTCAGTGGAGATATTTACTGATAAACAGCTACGCATGCAGCATGTTCATGTCGTTCTTAAATGAGCTTTTATCTCTCACCCCTCACCACGAATCAGATTCTTCCGAGGAGTTTCCAGTACATTATCCTTTCCCCTGTGTAATTACCTTAACAAGCTACAGGTGTTTTTATTCTCAGAAGATTTACTCCCTGATATACAGCTGCCTACCCCCTTCGTAAGTGCAGGTCCTAAATGAGCTTTTTTCTCTGTTCCCTCACCACAATGCAGATTCTTTTGGGGAGTTACCAGAACAGTAACCATACCAGGAAGTACTTAATTTATTAAGCTACTGCTTTTCTTAATCTCAGTGGAGATATTTACTGATAAACTGCTACGTACGCAGCATGTTCATGTCGTTCCTAAATGAGCTTTTATCTCTCTCCCCTCACTACAAATCAGATTCTTCTGAGGAGTTTCCAGTACATTATCGTTTCCCCTGTGTAATTAAATTAAAAAGCTCCAGCTGTTGTTATTCTCATAAGGTTTACTCCCTGATATCCAGCTGCCTACCCCCTTCGTAAGTGCAGGTCCTAAATGAGCATTTTTCTCTGTTCCCTCACCACAATCCAGATTCTTTTGGGGAGTTAGCAGTACAGTAACCATACCAGGAAGTACTTAATTTATTAAGCTACTGCTTTTCTTAATATCAGTGGAGATATTTACAGATAAACAGCTACCTACGCAGCATGTTCATGTCGTTCCTAAATGAGCTTTTATCTCTCTCCCCTCACCACAAATCAGATTCTTCTGAGGTTTTCCCAGTACATTATCCTTTCCCATGTGTAATTACATTAACAAGCTCCAGCTGTTTTTATTCTCAGAAGGTTTACTCCATGATATACTGCTGCCTACCCCCTTCGTAAGTGCAGGTCCTATATGAGCTTTTTTCTCTGTTCCCTCACCACAATCCAGATTCTTTTGGGGAGTTACCAGTATAGAAACCATTCCAGGAAGTACTTAATTTATTAAGCTACTGCTTTTCTTAATCTCAGTGGAGATATTTACTGATAAACAGCTACGTATGCAGCATTTTCATGTCGTTCCTAAATGAGCTTTTATCTCTCTCCCCTCACCACAAATCAGATTCTTCTGAGGAGTTCCCTGTACATTATCCTTTCCCCTGTGTAATTACCTTAACAAGCTCCAGCTGTTTTTATTCTCAGAAGGTTTACTTCCTGATATACAGCTGCCTACCCACTTCGTAAGTGCAGGTCGTAAATGATCTTTTTTCTCTGTTCCCTCACCACAATCCGGATTCTTTTGGGGAGTTACCAGTACAGTAACCATACCAGGAAGTACTTAATTTATTAAGCTACTGCTTTTCTTAATCTCAGTGAAGATATTTACTGAGAAACAGCTACCTACGCAGCATGTTCATGTCATTCCTATATGAGCTTTTATCTCTCTCCCCTCACCACAAATCAGATTCTTCTGAGGAGTTCCCAGTACATTATCCTTTCCCCTGTGTAATTCCCTTAACAAGCTCCAGCTGTTTTTATTCTGAGAAGGTTTACTCCCTGATATACAGCTGCCTACCCCCTTCGTAAGTGCAGGTCCTAACTGAGCTTTTTTCTCTGTTCCCTCACCACAATCCACATTCTTGTGGGGAGTTAGCAGTACAGTAACCATACCAGGAAGTACTTAATTTCTTAAGCTACTGCCTTTCTTAATCTCAGTGGAGATATTTACTGATAAACAGCTACCTACGCAGCATGTTCATGTCGTTCCTCAATGAGCTTTTATCTCTCTCCCCTCACCACAAATCAGATTCTTCTGAGGAGTTCCCAGTACATTATCCTTTCCCCTGTGTAATTACCTTAACAAGCTCCAGCTGTTTTTATTCTCAGAAGGTTTACTCCCTGATATTCTGCTGCCTAACCCCTTCGTAAGTGCAGGTCCTAAATGAGCTTTTTTCTCTGTTCCTTCACCACAATCCAGATTCTTTTGGGGAGTTACCAGTACAGTAACCATACGAGGAATTACGTAATTTATTAACCTACTGCTTTTCTTAATCTCAGTGTAGATATTTACTGATAAACAGCTACCTACGCAGCATGTTCATGTCGTTCCTAAATGAGCTTTTATCTCTCTCCCCTCACCACAAATCAGATTCTTCTGAGGAGTTCCCAGTACATTATCCTTTCCCCTGTGTAATTACCTTAACAAGCTCCAGCTGTTTTTATTCTCAGAATGTTTACTCCCTGATATAAAGCTGCCTACCCCCTTCGTAAGT
>NW_025957637.1:0-28455 GCF_023159225.1 Perognathus longimembris pacificus
AGCTCATTTAGGAACGACATAAACATGCTGCGTAGGTAGCTGTTTATCAGTAAATATCTCCACTGAGATTAAGAAAAGCAGTAGCTTAATAAATTAAGTACTTCCTGGTATGGTTACTGTACTGGTAACTCCCCAAAAGAATCTGGATTGTGGTGAGGGAACAGAGAAAAAAGCTCATTTAGGACCTGCACTTATGAGGGGGTAGGCAGCTGTATATCAGGGAGTAAACCTTCTGAGAATAAAAACAGCTGGAGCTTGTTAAGGTAATTACACAGGGGAAAGGATAATGTACTGGGAACTCCTCAGAAGAATCTGATTTGTGGTGAGGGGAGAGAGATAAAAGCTCATTTAGGAACGACATGAACATGCTGTAGGTAGCTGTTTATCAGTAAATATCTCCACTGAGATTAAGAAAAGCAGTAGCTTAATAAATTAAGTACTTCCTGGTATGGTTACTGTACTGGTAACTCCCCAAAAGAATCTGGATTGTGGTGAGGGAACAGAGAAAAAAGCTCATTTAGGAACTGCACTTACAGGGGGTAGGCAGCTGTATATCAGGGAGTAAAACCTTCTGAGAATAAAAAACAGCTGGAGCTTGTTAAGGTAATTACACAGGGGAAAGGATGTACTGGGAACTCCTCAGAAGAATCTGATTTGTGGTGAGGGGAGAGAGATAAAAGCTCATTTAGGAACGACATGAACATGCTGCGTAGGTAGCTGTTTATCAGTAAATATCTCTGAGATTAAGAAAAGCAGTAGCTTAATGAATTAAGTACTTCCTGGTTTGGTTACTGTACTGGTAACTCCCCAAAAGAATCTGGATTGTGGTGAGGGAACAGAGAAAAAAGCTCATTTAGGACCTGCATTACGAAGGGGGTAGGCAGCTGTATATCAGGGAGTAAACCTTCTGAGAATAAAAAAGCAGTAGCTTGTTAAGGTAATTACACTGGGAAAGGATAATGTACTGGGAACTCCTCAGAAGAATCTGATTTGTGGTGAGGGGACAGAGAAAAAAGCTCATTTAGGAACGACATGAACATGGCGTAGGTAGCTGTTTATCAGTAAATATCTCTGAGATTAAGAAAAGCAGTAGCTTAATAAATTAAGTACTTCCTGGTATGGTTACTGTACTGGTAACTCCCCAAAAGAATCTGGATTGTGGTGAGGGAACAGAGAAAAAAGCTCATTTAGGACCTGCACTTACGAAGGGGGTAGGCAGCTGTATATCAGGGAGTAAACCTTCTGAGAATAAAAACAGCTAGCTTGTTAAGGTAATTACACTGGTAAGGATAATGTACTGGGAACTCCTCAGAAGAATCTGATTTGTGGTGAGGGAGAGAAAAAAGCTCATTTAGGAACGACAAATGCTGCGTAGGTAGCTGTTTATCAGTAAATATCTCCACTGAGATTAAGAAAAGCAGTAGCTTAATAAATTAAGTACTTCCTGGTATGGATACTGTACTGGTAACTCCCCAAAAGAATCTGGATTGTGGTGAGGGAACAGAGAAAAAAGCTCATTTAGGACCTGCACTTACGAAGGGGGTAGGCAGCTGTATATCAGGGAGTAAACCTTCTGAGAATAAAAACAGCTGGAGCTTGTTAAGGTAATTACACAGGGGAAAGGATAATGTACTGGAACTCCTCAGAAGAATCTGATTTGTGGTGAGGGGAGAGAGATAAAAGCTCATTTAGGAACGACATGGACATGCTGCGTAGGTAGCTGTTTATCAGTAAAATCTCCACTGAGATTAAGAAAAGCAGTAGCTTAATAAATTTACCATGTATGGATACTGTACTGGTAACTCCCCAAAAGAATCTGGATTGTGGTGAGGGAACAGAGAAAAAAGCTCATTTAGGACCTGCACTTACATGGCGTAGGTAGCAGCTGTATATCAGGGAGTAAACCTTCTGAGAATAAAAACAGCTGGAGCTTGTTAAGGTAATTACACAGGGGAAAGGATAATGTACTGGGAACTCCTCAGAAGAATCTGATTGTGGTGAGGGGAGAGAGATAAAAGCTCATTTAGGAACGACATGAACATGCTGGTAGGTAGGCTGTTTATCAGTAAATATCTCCACTGAGAATAAGAAAAGCAGTAGCTTGTTAAGTAATTACCTGGTATGGTTACTGTACTGGTAACTCCCCAAGAAGAATCTGGATTGTGGTGAGGGAACAGAGAAAAAAGCTCATTTAGGAACCTGCATTACGAAGGGGGTAGGCAGCTGTATATCAGGGAGTAAACCTTCTGAGAATAAAAACAGCTGGAGCTTATTAAGGTAATTACACAGGGGAAAGGATAATGTACTGGGTAACTCCCAAGAAGAATCTGATTTGTGGTGAGGGGAGAGAAAAAAGCTCATTTAGGAACGACTTACGAACATGCTGCGTAGGCAGCTGTTATCAGTAAATTCTGAGATTAAGAAAAGCAGTAGCTAATGTTAAGTAATTCCTGGTATGGTTACTGTACTGGTAACTCCCTCAAAGAATCTGGATTTGTGGTGAGGGAACAGAGAAAAAAGCTCATTTAGGACCTGCACTTGAACATGGGTAGGCAGCTGTATATCAGGGAGTAAACCTTCTGAGATAAAAAACAGTAGCTTGTTAAGGTAATTACACAGGGGAAAGGATAATGTACTGGAACTCCTCAGAAGAATCTGGATTTGTGGTGAGGGGAGAGAAAAAAGCTCATTTAGGGACACGACAGGGCTGCGTAGGTAGCTGTTTATCAGGGAGTAAATCTCCACTGAGATTAAAAAGCTGGTAGCTTGTTAAGTAATTACCTGGTATGGATATGTACTGGTAACTCCCCAAAAGAATCTGGATTGTGGTGAGGGAGAGAGAAAAAGCTCATTTAGGAACCTGCACTTACGAAGGGGGTAGGCAGCTGTATATCAGGGAGTAAACCTTCTGAGAATAAAAACAGTAGCTTGTTAAGGTAATTACACTGGGAAAGGATAATGTACTGGGAACTCCTCAGAAGAATCTGATTTGTGGTGAGGGGAGAGAGATAAAAGCTCATTTAGGAACGACATGACAGGGGGTAGGCAGCTGTTATCAGTAAATATCTCCACTGAGATTAAAAACAGTAGCTTGTTAAGTAATTCCAGGGGTATGGATACTGTACTGGTAACTCCCCAAAAGAATCTGGATTGTGGTGAGGGAACAGAGAAAAAAGCTCATTTAGGAACGACATGAACGAATGGGTAGGTAGCTGTATATCAGGGAGTAAACCACTGAGAATAAAAACAGCTGGAGCTTGTTAAGGTAATTACACAGGGGAAAGGATAATGTACTGGTAACTCCTCAGAAGAATCTGATTGTGGTGAGGGGAGAGAAAAAAGCTCATTTAGGAACGACTTAGAATGCTGCGTAGGCAGCTGTTTATCAGTAAATATCTCTGAGATTAAGAAAAGCAGTAGCTTAATAAATTAAGTACTTCCTGGTATGGATACTGTACTGGTAACTCCCCAAAAGAATCTGGATTGTGGTGAGGGAACAGAGAAAAAAGCTCATTTAGGACCTGCACTTACATGCGTAGGCAGCTGTATATCAGGGAGTAAACCTTCTGAGAATAAAAAACAGCTGGAGCTTGTTAAGGTAATTACACAGGGGAAAGGATAATGTACTGGAACTCCTCAGAAGAATCTGGATTTGTGGTGAGGGGAGAGAGAAAAAGCTCATTTAGGAACGACATGAACATGCTGCTAGGTAGCTGTTTATCAGTAAATATCTCCACTGAGATTAAGAAAAGCAGTAGCTTAATAAATTAAGTACTTCCTGGTATGGTTACTGTACTGGTAACTCCCCAAAAGAATCTGGATTGTGGTGAGGGAACAGAGAAAAAAGCTCATTTAACCTGCACTTACGAAGGGGGTAGGCAGCTGTATATCAGGGAGTAAACCTTCTGAGAATAAAAACAGCTGGAGCTTGTTAAGGTAATTACACAGGGGAAAGGATAATGTACTGGGAACTCCTCAGAAGAATCTGATTTGTGGTGAGGGGAGAGAGATAAAAGCTCATTTAGGAACGACATGAACATGCTGCGTAGGTAGCTGTTTATCAGTAAATATCTCCACTGAGATTAAGAAAAGCAGTAGCTTAATAAATTAAGTACTTCCTGGTATGGTTACTGTACTGGTAACTCCCCAAAAGAATCTGGATTGTGGTGAGGGAACAGAGAAAAAAGCTCATTTAGGACCTGCACTTACGAAGGGGGTAGGCAGCTGTATATCAGGGAGTAAACCTTCTGAGAATAAAAACAGCTGGAGCTTGTTAAGGTAATTACACAGGGGAAAGGATAATGTACTGGGAACTCCTCAGAAGAATCTGATTTGTGGTGAGGGGAGAGAGATAAAAGCTCATTTAGGAACGACATGAACATGCTGCGTAGGTAGCTGTTTATCAGTAAATATCTCCACTGAGATTAAGAAAAGCAGTAGCTTAATAAATTAAGTACTTCCTGGTATGGTTACTGTACTGGTAACTCCCCAAAAGAATCTGGATTGTGGTGAGGGAACAGAGAAAAAAGCTCATTTAGGACCTACACTTACGAAGGGGGTAGGCAGCTGTATATCAGTGAGTAAACCTTCTGAGAATAAAAACAGCTGATCTTGTTAAGGTAATTACACTGGGGAAAGGATAATGTACTGGGAACTCCTCAGAAGAATCTGATTTGTGGTGAGGGGAGAGATAAAAGCTCATTTAGGAACGACATGAACATGCTGCGTAGGTAGCTGTTTATCAGTAAATATCTCCACTGAGATTAAGAAAAGCAGTAGCTTAATAAATTAAGTACTTCCTGGTATGGATACTGTACTGGTAACTCCCCAAAAGAATCTGGATTGTGGTGAGGGAACAGAGAAAAAAGCTCATTTAGGACCTGCACTTACGAAGGGGGTAGGCAGCTGTATATCAGGGAGTAAACCTTCTGAGAATAAAAACAGCTGGAGCTTGTTAAGGTAATTACACAGGGGAAAGGATAATGTACTGGGAACTCCTCAGAAGAATCTGATTTGTGGTGAGGGGAGAGAGATAAAAGCTCATTTAAGGAACGACATACATGCTGCGTAGGTAGCTGTTTATCAGTAAATATCTCCACTGAGATTAAGAAAAGCAGTAGCTTAATAAATTAAGTATTCCTGGTATGGATACTGTACTGGTAACTCCCCAAAAGAATCTGGATTGTGGTGAGGGAACAGAGAAAAAGCTCATTTAGGACCTGCACTTACGAAGGGGTAGGCAGCTGTATATCAGGGAGTAAACCTTCTGAGAATAAAAACAGCTGGAGCTTGTTAAGGTAATTACACAGGGGAAAGGATAATGTACTGGGAACTCCTCAGAAGAATCTGATTTGTGGTGAGGGGAGAGAGATAAAAGCTCATTTAGGAACGACATGAACATGCTGCGTAGGTAGCTGTTTATCAGTAAATATCTCCACTGAGATTAAGAAAAGCAGTAGCTTAATAAATTAAGTACTTCCTGGTATGGTTACTGTACTGGTAACTCCCCAAAAGAATCTGGATTGTGGTGAGGGAACAGAGAAAAAAGCTCATTTAGGACCTGCACTTACGAAGGGGGTAGGCAGCTGTATATCAGGGAGTAAACCTTCTGAGAATAAAAACAGCTGGAGCTTGTTAAGGTAATTACACAGGGGAAAGGATAATGTACTGGGAACTCCTCAGAAGAATCTGATTTGTGGTGAGGGGAGAGAGATAAAAGCTCATTTAGGAACGACATGAACATGCTGCGTAGGTAGCTGTTTATCAGTAAATATCTCCACTGAGATTAAGAAAAGCAGTAGCTTAATAAATTAAGTACTTCCTGGTATGGTTACTGTACTGGTAACTCCCCAAAAGAATCTGGATTGTGGTGAGGGAACAGAGAAAAAAGCTCATTTAGGACCTGCACTTACGAAGGGGGTAGGCAGCTGTATATCAGGGAGTAAACCTTCTGAGAATAAAAACAGCTGGAGCTTGTTAAGGTAATTACACAGGGGAAAGGATAATGTACTGGGAACTCCTCAGAAGAATCTGATTTGTGGTGAGGGGAGAGAGATAAAAGCTCATTTAGGAACGACATGAACATGCTGCGTAGGTAGCTGTTTATCAGTAAATATCTCCACTGAGATTAAGAAAGCAGTAGCTTAATAAATTAAGTACTTCCTGGTATGGTTACTGTACTGGTAACTCCCCAAAAGAATCTGGATTGTGGTGAGGGAACAGAGAAAAAAGCTCATTTAGGAACCTGCACTTACGAAGGGGGTAGGCAGCTGTATATCAGGGAGTAAACCTTCTGAGAATAAAAACAGCTGGAGCTTGTTAAGGTAATTACACAGGGGAAAGGATAATGTACTGGGAACTCCTCAGAAGAATCTGATTTGTGGTGAGGGGAGAGAGATAAAAGCTCATTTAGGAACGACATGAACATGCTGCGTAGGTAGCTGTTTATCAGTAAATATCTCCACTGAGATTAAGAAAAGCAGTAGCTTAATAATTTAAGTACTTCCTGGTATGGTTACTGTACTGGTAACTCCCCAAAAGAATCTGGATTGTGGTGAGGGAACAGAGAAAAAAGCTCATTTAAGACCTGCACTTACGAAGGGGGTAGGCAGCTGTATATCAGGGAGTAAACCTTCTGAGAATAAAAACAGCTGGAGCTTGTTAAGGTAATTACACAGGGGAAAGGATAATGTACTGGGAACTCCTCAGAAGAATCTGATTTGTGGTGAGGGGAGAGAGATAAAAGCTCATTTAGGAACGACATAAACATGCTGCGTAGGTAGCTGTTTATCAGTAAATATCTCCACTGAGATTAAGAAAAGCAGTAGCTTAATAAATTAAGTACTTCCTGGTATGGTTACTGTACTGGTAACTCCCCAAAAGAATCTGGATTGTGGTGAGGGAACAGAGAAAAAAGCTCATTTAGGACCTGCACTTACGAAGGGGGTAGGCAGCTGTATATCAGGGAGTAAACCTTCTGAGAATAAAAACAGCTGGAGCTTGTTAAGGTAATTACACAGGGGAAAGGATAATGTACTGGGAACTCCTCAGAAGAATCTGATTTGTGGTGAGGGGAGAGAGATAAAAGCTCATTTAGGAACGACATGAACATGCTGCGTAGGTAGCTGTTTATCAGTAAATATCTCCACTGAGATTAAGAAAAGCAGTAGCTTAATAAATTAAGTACTTCCTGTATGGTTACTGTACTGGTAACTCCCCAAAAGAATCTGGATTGTGGTGAGGGAACAGAGAAAAAAGCTCATTTAGGACCTGCACTTACGAAGGGGGTAGGCAGCTGTATATCAGGGAGTAAACCTTCTGAGAATAAAAACAGCTGGAGCTTGTTAAGGTAATTACACAGGGGAAAGGATAATGTACTGGGAACTCCTCAGAAGAATCTGATTTGTGGTGAGGGGAGAGAGATAAAAGCTCATTTAGGAACGACATGAACATGCTGCGTAGGTAGCTGTTTATCAGTAAATATCTCCACTGAGATTAAGAAAAGCAGTAGCTTAATAAATTAAGTACTTCCTGGTATGGTTACTGTACTGGTAACTCCCCAAAAGAATCTGGATTGTGGTGAGGGAACAGAGAAAAAAGCTCATTTAGGACCTGCACTTACGAAGGGGGTAGGCAGCTGTATATCAGGGAGTAAACCTTCTGAGAATAAAAACAGCTGGAGCTTGTTAAGGTAATTACACAGGGGAAAGGATAATGTACTGGGAACTCCTCAGAAGAATCTGATTTGTGGTGAGGGGAGAGAGATAAAAGCTCATTTAGGAACGACATGAACATGCTGCGTAGGTAGCTGTTTATCAGTAAATATCTCCACTGAGATTAAGAAAAGCAGTAGCTTAATAAATTAAGTACTTCCTGGTATGGTTACTGTACTGGTAACTCCCCAAAAGAATCTGGATTGTGGTGAGGGAACAGAGAAAAAAGCTCATTTAGGACCTGCACTTACGAAGGGGGTAGGCAGCTGTATATCAGGGAGTAAACCTTCTGAGAATAAAAACAGCTGGAGCTTGTTAAGGTAATTACACAGGGGAAAGGATAATGTACTGGGAACTCCTCAGAAGAATCTGATTTGTGGTGAGGGGAGAGAGATAAAAGCTCATTTAGGAACGACATGAACATGCTGCGTAGGTAGCTGTTTATCAGTAAATATCTCCACTGAGATTAAGAAAAGCAGTAGCTTAATAAATTAAGTACTTCCTGGTATGGTTACTGTACTGGTAACTCCCCAAAAGAATCTGGATTGTGGTGAGGGAACAGAGAAAAAAGCTCATTTAGGACCTGCACTTACGAAGGGGGTAGGCAGCTGTATATCAGGGAGTAAACCTTCTGAGAATAAAAACAGCTGGAGCTTGTTAAGGTAATTACACAGGGGAAAGGATAATGTACTGGGAACTCCTCAGAAGAATCTGATTTGTGGTGAGGGGAGAGAGATAAAAGCTCATTTAAGAACGACATGAACATGCTGCGTAGGTAGCTGTTTATCAGTAAATATCTCCACTGAGATTAAGAAAAGCAGTAGCTTAATAAATTAAGTACTTCCTGGTATGGTTACTGTACTGGTAACTCCCCAAAAGAATCTGGATTGTGGTGAGGGAACAGAGAAAAAAGCTCATTTAGGACCTGCACTTACGAAGGGGGTAGGCAGCTGTATATCAGGGAGTAAACCTTCTGAGAATAAAAACAGCTGGAGCTTGTTAAGGTAATTACACAGGGGAAAGGATAATGTACTGGGAACTCCTCAGAAGAATCTGATTTGTGGTGAGGGGAGAGAGATAAAAGCTCATTTAGGAACGACATGAACATGCTGCGTAGGTAGCTGTTTATCAGTAAATATCTCCACTGAGATTAAGAAAAGCAGTAGCTTAATAAATTAAGTACTTCCTGGTATGGTTACTGTACTGGTAACTCCCCAAAAGAATCTGGATTGTGGTGAGGGAACAGAGAAAAAAGCTCATTTAGGACCTGCACTTACGAAGGGGGTAGGCAGCTGTATATCAGGGAGTAAACCTTCTGAGAATAAAAACAGCTGGAGCTTGTTAAGGTAATTACACAGGGGAAAGGATAATGTACTGGGAACTCCTCAGAAGAATCTGATTTGTGGTGAGGGGAGAGAGATAAAAGCTCATTTAGGAACGACATGAACATGCTGCGTAGGTAGCTGTTTATCAGTAAATATCTCCACTGAGATTAAGAAAAGCAGTAGCTTAATAAATTAAGTACTTCCTGGTATGGTTACTGTACTGGTAACTCCCCAAAAGAATCTGGATTGTGGTGAGGGAACAGAGAAAAAAGCTCATTTAGGACCTGCACTTACGAAGGGGGTAGGCAGCTGTATATCAGGGAGTAAACCTTCTGAGAATAAAAACAGCTGGAGCTTGTTAAGGTAATTACACAGGGGAAAGGATAATGTACTGGGAACTCCTCAGAAGAATCTGATTTGTGGTGAGGGGAGAGAGATAAAAGCTCATTTAGGAACGACATGAACATGCTGCGTAGGTAGCTGTTTATCAGTAAATATCTCCACTGAGATTAAGAAAAGCAGTAGCTTAATAAATTAAGTACTTCCTGGTATGGTTACTGTACTGGTAACTCCCCAAAAGAATCTGGATTGTGGTGAGGGAACAGAGAAAAAGCTCATTTAGAACCTGCACTTACGAAGGGGTAGGTAGCTGTATATCAGGGAGTAAACCTTCTGAGAATAAAAACAGCTGGAGCTTGTTAAGGTAATTACACAGGGGAAAGGATAATGTACTGGGAACTCCTCAGAAGAATCTGATTTGTGGTGAGGGGAGAGAGATAAAAGCTCATTTAGGAACGACATGAACATGCTGCGTAGGTAGCAGTTTATCAGTAAATATCTCCACTGAGATTAAGAAAAGCAGTAGCTTAATAATTAAGTACTTCCTGGTATGGATACTGTACTGGTAACTCCCCAAAAGAATCTGGATTGTGGTGAGGAAACAGAGAAAAAAGCTCATTTAGGACCTGCACTTACGAAGGGGGTAGGCAGTATATCAGGGAGTAAACCTTCTGAGAATAAAAACAGCTGGAGCTTGTTAAGGTAATTACACAGGGGAAAGGATAATGTACTGGGAACTCCTCAGAAGAATCTGATTTGTGGTGAGGGGAGAGAGATAAAAGCTCATTTAGGAACGACATAAATGCTGCGTAGGTAGCTGTTTATCAGTAAATATCTCCACTGAGATTAAGAAAAGCAGTAGCTTAATAAATTAAGTACTTCCTGGTATGGTTACTGTACTGGTAACTCCCCAAAAGAATCTGGATTGTGGTGAGGGAACAGAGAAAAAAGCTCATTTAGGACCTGCACTTACGAGGGGGTAGGCAGCTGTATATCAGGGAGTAAACCTTCTGAGAATAAAAACAGCTGGAGTTGTTAAGGTAATTACACAGGGGAAAGGATAATGTACTGGGAACTCCTCAGAAGAATCTGATTTGTGGTGAGGGGAGAGAGATAAAAGCTCATTTAGGAACGACATGAACATGCTGGTAGGTAGCTGTTTATCAGTAAACATCTCCACTGAGATTAAGAAAAGCAGTAGCTTAATAAATTAAGTACTTCCTGGTATGGTTACTGTACTGGTAACTCCCCAAAAGAATCTGGATTGTGGTGAGGGAACAGAGAAAAAAGCTCATTTAGGTCCTGCACTTACGAAGGGGGTAGGCAGCTGTATATCAGGGAGTAAACCTTCTGAGAATAAAAACGGCTGGAGCTTGTTAAGGTAATTACACAGGGGAAAGGATAATGTACTGGGACTCCTCAGAAGAATCTGATTTGTGGTGAGGGGAGAGAGATAAAAGCTCATTTAGGAACGACATGAACATGCTGCGTAGGTAGCTGTTTATCAGTAAATATCTCCTTTGAGATTAAGAAAAGCAGTAGCTTAATGAATTAAGTACTTCCTGGTTGGTTACTGTACTGGTAACTCCCCAAAAGAATCTGGATTGTGGTGAGGGAACAGAGAAAAAAGCTCATTTAGGACCTGCACTTACGAAGGGGGTAGGCAGCTGTATATCAGGGAGTAAACCTTCTGAGAATAAAAACAGCTGTAGCTTGTTAAGGTAATTACACATGGGAAAGGATAATGTACTGGGAACTCCTCAGAAGAATCTGATTTGTGGTGAGGGGAGAGAGATAAAAAGCTCATTTAGGAACGACATGAACATGCGGCGTAGGTAGCTGTTTATCAGTAAATATCTCCACTGAGATTAAGAAAAGCAGTAGCTTAATAAATTAAGTACTTCCTGGTATGGTTACTGTACTGGTAACTCCCCAAAAGAATCTGGATTGTGGTGAGGGAACAGAGAAAAAAGCTCATTTAGGACCTGCACTTACGAAGGGGGTAGGCAGCTGTATATCAGGGAGTAAACCTTCTGAGAATAAAAACAGCTGGAGCTTGTTAAGGTAATTACACAGGGAAAGGATAATGTACTGGGAACTCCTCAGAAGAATCTGATTTGTGGTGAGGGAGAGAGATAAAAGCTCATTTAGGAACGACATAACATGCTGCGTAGGTAGCTGTTTATAAGTAAATATCTCCACTGAGATTAAGAAAAGCAGTAGCTTAATAAATTAAGTACTTCCTGGTATGGTTACTGTACTGGTAACTCCCCAAAAGAATCTGGATTGTGGTGAGGGAACAGAGAAAAAAGCTCATTTAGGACCTGCACTTACGAAGGGGGTAGGCAGCTGTATATCAGGGAGTAAACCTTCTGAGAATAAAAACAGCTGGAGCTTGTTAAGGTAATTACACAGGGGAAAGGATAATGTACTGGGAACTCCTCAGAAGAATCTGATTTGTGGTGAGGGGAGAGAGATAAAAGCTCATTTAGGAACGACATGACATGCTGCGTAGGTAGCTGTTTATGAGTAAATATCTCCACTGAGATTAAGAAAAGCAGTAGCTTAATAAATTAAGTACTCATTGGTATGGATACTGTACTGGTAACTCCCCAAAAGAATCTGGATTGTGGTGAGGGAACAGAGAAAAAAGCTCATTTAGGACCTGCACTTACGAAGCGGGTAGGCAGCTGTATATCAGGGAGTAAACCTTCTGAGAATAAAAACAGCTGGAGCTTGTTAAGGTAATTACACAGGGGAAAGGATAATGTACTGGGAACTCCTCAGAAGAATCTGATTTGTGGTGAGGGGAGAGAGATAAAAGCTCATTTAGGAACGACATGAACATGCTGAGTAGGTAGGTGTTTATCAGTAAATATCTCCACTGAGATTAAGAAAAGCAGTAGCTTAATAAATTAAGTACTTCCTGGTATGGTTACTGTACTGTAACTCCCCAAAGAATCTGGATTGTGGTGAGGGAACAGAGAAAAAAGCTCATTTAGGACCTGCACTTACGAAGGGGGTAGGCAGCTGTATATCAGGGAGTAAACCTTCTGAGAATAAAAACAGCTGGAGCTTATTAAGGTAATTACACAGGGGAAAGGATAATGTACTGGGAACTCCTCAGAAGAATCTGATTTGTGGTGAGGGGAGAGAGATAAAAGCTCATTTAGGAACGACATGAACATGCTGCGTAGGTAGCAGTTTATCAGTAAATATCTCCACTGAGATTAAGAAAAGCAGTAGCTTAATAAATTAAGTACTTCCTGGTATGGTTACTGTACTGGTAACTCCCTAAAAGAATCTGGATTGTGGTGAGGGAACAGAGAAAAAAGCTCATTTAGGACCTGCACTTACGAAGGGGGTAGGCAGCTGTATATCAGGGAGTAAACCTTCTGAGAATAAAAACAGCTGGAGCTTGTTAAGGTAATTACACAGGGGAAAGGATAATGTACTGGGAACTCCTCAGAAGAATCTGATTTGTGGTGAGGGGAGAGAGATAAAAGCTCATTAAGGAACGACATGGACATGCTGCGTAGGTAGCTGTTTATCAGTCAATATCTCCACTGAGATTAAGGAAAGCAGTAGCTTAATAAATTAAGTACTCCCTGTATGGATGTTGTACTGGTAACTCCCCAAAAGAATCTGGATTGTGGTGAGGGAACAGAGAAAAATGCTCATTTAGAACCTGCACTTACGAAGGGGGTAGGCAGCTGTATATCAGGGAGTAAACCTTCTGAGAATAAAAACAGCTGGAGCTTGTTAAGGTAATTACACAGGGGAAAGGATAATGTACTGGGAACTCCTCAGAAGAATCTGATTTGTGGTGAGGGGAGAGAGATAAAAGCTCATTTAGGAACGACATGAACATGCTGCGTAGGTAGCAGTTTATCAGTAAATATCTCCACTGAGATTAAGAAAAGCAGTAGCTTAATAATTTAAGTACTTCCTGGTATGGATACTGTACTGGTAACTCCCCAAAAGAATCTGGATTGTGGTGAGGAAACAGAGAAAAAAGCTCATTTAAGACCTGCACTTACGAAGGGGGTAGGCCCCAGTATATCAGGGAGTAAACCTTCTGAGAATAAAAACAGCTGGAGCTTGTTAAGGTAATTACACAGGGGAAAGGATAATGTACTGGGACTCCTCAGAAGAATCTGATTTGTGGTGAGGGGAGAGAGATAAAAGCTCATTTAGGAACGACATAAATATGCTGCGTACGTAGCTGTTTATCAGTAAATATCTCCAATTAGATTAAGAAAAGCAGTAGCTTAATAAATTAAGTACTTCCTGGTATGGTTACTGTACTGGTAACTCCCCAAAAGAATCTGGATTGTGGTGAGGGAACAGAGAAAAAAGCTCATTTAGGACCTGCACTTACGAAGGGGGTAGGCAGCTGTATATCAGGGAGTAAACCTTCTGAGAATAAAAACAGCTGGAGCTTGTTAAGGTAATTACACAGGGGAAAGGATAATGTACTGGGAACTCCTCAGAAGAACGTGATTTGTGGTGAGGGGAGAGAGATAAAAGCTCATTTAGGAACGACATGAACATGCTGTGTAGGTAGCTGTTTATCAGCAAACATCTCCACTGAGATTAAGAAAAGAAGTAGCTTAATAAATTAAGTACTTCCTGGTATGGTTACTGTACTGGTAACTCCCCAAAAGAATCTGGATTGTGGTGAGGGAACAGAGAAAAAACCTCATTTAGGTCCTGCACTTAAGAAGGGGGTAGGCAGCTGTATATCAGGGAGTAAACCTTCTGAGAATAAAAACGGCTGGAGCTTGTTAAGGTAATTACACAGGGGAAAGGATAATGTACTGGGGACTCCTCAGAAGAATCTGATTTGTGGTGAGGGGAGAGAGATAAAAGCTCATTTAGGAACGACATGAACATGCTGCGTAGGTAGCTGTTTATCAGTAAATATCTCCTTTGAGATTAAGAAAAGCAGTAGCTTAATGAATTAAGTACTTCCTGGTTTGGTTGCTGTACTGGTAACTCCCCAAAAGAATCTGGATTGTGGTGAGGGAACAGAGAAAAAAGCTCATTTAGGACCTGCATTTACGAAGGGGGTAGGCAGCTGTATATCAGGGAGTAAACCTTCTGAGAATAAAAACAGCTGTAGCTTGTTAAGGTAATTACACATGGGAAAGGATAATGTACTGGGAACTCCTCAGAAGAATCTGATTTGTGGTGAGGGGAGAGAGATAAAAAGCTCATTTAGGAACGACATGAACATGCTGCGTAGGTAGCTGTTTATCAGTAAATATCTCCACTGAGATTAAGAAAAGCAGTAGCTTAATAAATTAAGTACTTCCTGGTATGGTTACTGTACTGGTAACTCCCCAAAAGAATCTGGATTGTGGTGAGGGAACAGAGAAAAAAGCTCATTTAGGACCTGCACTTACGAAGGGGGTAGGCAGCTGTATATCAGGGAGTAAACCTTCTGAGAATAAAAACAGCTGGAGCTTGTTAAGGTAATTACACAGGGAAAGGATAATGTACTGGGAACTCCTCAGAAGAATCTGATTTGTGGTGAGGGAGAGAGATAAAAGCTCATTTAGGAACGACATGAACATGCTGCGTAGGTAGCTGTTTATCAGTAAATATCTCCACTGAGATTAAGAAAAGCAGTAGCTTAATAAATTAAGTACTTCCTGGTATGGTTACTGTACTGGTAACTCCCCAAAAGAATCTGGATTGTGGTGAGGGAACAGAGAAAAAAGCTCATTTAGGACCTGCACTTACGAAGGGGGTAGGCAGCTGTATATCAGGGAGTAAACCTTCTGAGAATAAAAACAGCTGGAGCTTGTTAAGGTAATTACACAGGGGAAAGGATAATGTACTGGGAACTCCTCAGAAGAATCTGATTTGTGGTGAGGGGAGAGAGATAAAAGCTCATTTAGGAACGACATGAACATGCTGCGTAGGTAGCTGTTTATGAGTAAATATCTCCACTGAGATTAAGAAAAGCAGTAGCTTAATAAATTAAGTACTTCCTGGTATGGTTACTGTACTGGTAACTCCCCAAAAGAATCTGGATTGTGGTGAGGGAACAGAGAAAAAAGCTCATTTAGGACCTGCACTTACGAAGGGGGTAGGCAGCTGTATATCAGGGAGTAAACCTTCTGAGAATAAAAACAGCTGGAGCTTGTTAAGGTAATTACACAGGGGAAAGGATAATGTACTGGGAACTCCTCAGAAGAATCTGATTTGTGGTGAGGGGAGAGAGATAAAAGCTCATTTAGGAACGACATGAACATGCTGCGTAGGTAGCTGTTTATCAGTAAATATCTCCACTGAGATTAAGAAAAGCAGTAGCTTAATAAATTAAGTACTTCCTGGTATGGTTACTGTACTGGTAACTCCCCAAAAGAATCTGGATTGTGGTGAGGGAACAGAGAAAAAAGCTCATTTAGGACCTGCACTTACGAAGGGGGTAGGCAGCTGTATATCAGGGAGTAAACTTCTGAGAATAAAAACAGCTGGAGCTTGTTAAGGTAATTACACAGGGGAAAGGATAATGTACTGGGAACTCCTCAGAAGAATCTGATTTGTGGTGAGGGGAGAGAGATAAAAGCTCATTTAGAACGACATGAACATGCTGCGTAGGTAGCTGTTTATCAGTAAATATCTCCACTGAGATTAAGAAAAGCAGTAGCTTAATAAATTAAGTACTTCCTGGTATGGTTACTGTACTGGTAACTCCCCAAAAGAATCTGGATTGTGGTGAGGGAACAGAGAAAAAAGCTCATTTAGGACCTGCACTTACGAAGGGGGTAGGCAGCTGTATATCAGGGAGTAAACCTTCTGAGAATAAAAACAGCTGGAGCTTGTTAAGGTAATTACACAGGGGAAAGGATAATGTACTGGGAACTCCTCAGAAGAATCTGATTTGTGGTGAGGGGAGAGAGATAAAAGCTCATTTAGGAACGACATGAACATGCTGCGTAGGTAGCTGTTTATCAGTAAATATCTCCACTGAGATTAAGAAAGCAGTAGCTTAATAAATTAAGTACTTCCTGGTATGGTTACTGTACTGGTAACTCCCCAAAAGAATCTGGATTGTGGTGAGGGAACAGAGAAAAAGCTCATTTAGGAACCTGCACTTACGAAGGGGGTAGGCAGCTGTATATCAGGGAGTAAACCTTCTGAGAATAAAAACAGCTGGAGCTTGTTAAGGTAATTACACAGGGGAAAGGATAATGTACTGGGAACTCCTCAGAAGAATCTGATTTGTGGTGAGGGGAGAGAGATAAAAGCTCATTTAGGAACGACATGAACATGCTGCGTAGGTAGCAGTTTATCAGTAAATATCTCCACTGAGATTAAGAAAAGCAGTAGCTTAATAAATTAAGTACTTCCTGGTATGGATACTGTACTGGTAACTCCCCAAAAGAATCTGGATTGTGGTGAGGGAACAGAGAAAAAAGCTCATTTAGGACCTGCACTTACGAAGGGGGTAGGCAGCTGTATATCAGGGAGTAAACCTTCTGAGAATAAAAACAGCTGGAGCTTGTTAAGGTAATTACACAGGGGAAAGGATAATGTACTGGGAACTCCTCAGAAGAATCTGATTTGTGGTGAGGGGAGAGAGATAAAAGCTCATTTAGGAACGACATGAACATGCTGCGTAGGTAGCTGTTTATCAGTAAATATCTCCACTGAGATTAAGAAAAGCAGTAGCTTAATAAATTAAGTACTTCCTGGTATGGTTACTGTACTGGTAACTCCCCAAAAGAATCTGGATTGTGGTGAGGGAACAGAGAAAAAAGCTCATTTAGGACCTGCACTTACGAAGGGGGTAGGCAGCTGTATATCAGGGAGTAAACCTTCTGAGAATAAAAACAGCTGGAGCTTGTTAAGGTAATTACACAGGGGAAAGGATAATGTACTGGGAACTCCTCAGAAGAATCTGATTTGTGGTGAGGGGAGAGAGATAAAAGCTCATTTAGGAACGACATGAACATGCTGCGTAGGTAGCTGTTTATCAGTAAATATCTCCACTGAGATTAAGAAAAGCAGTAGCTTAATAAATTAAGTACTTCCTGGTATGGTTACTGTACTGGTAACTCCCCAAAAGAATCTGGATTGTGGTGAGGGAACAGAGAAAAAAGCTCATTTAGGACCTGCACTTACGAAGGGGGTAGGCAGCTGTATATCAGGGAGTAAACCTTCTGAGAATAAAAACAGCTGGAGCTTGTTAAGGTAATTACACAGGGGAAAGGATAATGTACTGGGAACTCCTCAGAAGAATCTGATTTGTGGTGAGGGGAGAGAGATAAAAGCTCATTTAGGAACGACATGAACATGCTGCGTAGGTAGCTGTTTATCAGTAAATATCTCCACTGAGATTAAGAAAAGCAGTAGCTTAATAAATTAAGTACTTCCTGGTATGGTTACTGTACTGGTAACTCCCCAAAAGAATCTGGATTGTGGTGAGGGAACAGAGAAAAAAGCTCATTTAGGACCTGCACTTACGAAGGGGGTAGGCAGCTGTATATCAGGGAGTAAACCTTCTGAGAATAAAAACAGCTGGAGCTTGTTAAGGTAATTACACAGGGGAAAGGATAATGTACTGGGAACTCCTCAGAAGAATCTGATTTGTGGTGAGGGGAGAGAGATAAAAGCTCATTTAGGAACGACATGAACATGCTGCGTAGGTAGCTGTTTATCAGTAAATATCTCCACTGAGATTAAGAAAAGCAGTAGCTTAATAAATTAAGTACTTCCTGGTATGGTTACTGTACTGGTAACTCCCCAAAAGAATCTGGATTGTGGTGAGGGAACAGAGAAAAAAGCTCATTTAGGACCTGCACTTACGAAGGGGGTAGGCAGCTGTATATCAGGGAGTAAACCTTCTGAGAATAAAAACAGCTGGAGCTTGTTAAGGTAATTACACAGGGGAAAGGATAATGTACTGGGAACTCCTCAGAAGAATCTGATTTGTGGTGAGGGAGAGAGATAAAAGCTCATTTAGGAACGACATGAACATGCTGCGTAGGTAGCTGTTTATCAGTAAATATCTCCACTGAGATTAAGAAAAGCAGTAGCTTAATAAATTAAGTACTTCCTGGTATGGTTACTGTACTGGTAACTCCCCAAAAGAATCTGGATTGTGGTGAGGGAACAGAGAAAAAAGCTCATTTAGGACCTGCATTACGAAGGGGGTAGGCAGCTGTATATCAGGGAGTAAACCTTCTGAGAATAAAAACAGCTGGAGCTTGTTAAGGTAATTACACAGGGGAAAGGATAATGTACTGGGAACTCCTCAGAAGAATCTGATTTGTGGTGAGGGAGAGAGATAAAAGCTCATTTAAGGAACGACATACATGCTGCGTAGGTAGCTGTTTATGAGTAAATATCTCCACTGAGATTAAGAAAAGCAGTAGCTTAATAAATTAAGTACTTCCTGGTATGGTTACTGTACTGGTAACTCCCCAAAAGAATCTGGATTGTGGTGAGGGAACAGAGAAAAAAGCTCATTTAGGACCTGCACTTACGAAGGGGGTAGGCAGCTGTATATCAGGGAGTAAACCTTCTGAGAATAAAAACAGCTGGAGCTTGTTAAGGTAATTACACAGGGGAAAGGATAATGTACTGGGAACTCCTCAGAAGAATCTGATTTGTGGTGAGGGGAGAGAGATAAAAGCTCATTTAGGAACGATATGAACATGCTGCGTAGGTAGCTGTTTATCAGTAAATATCTCCACTGAGATTAAGAAAAGCAGTAGCTTAATAAATTAAGTACTTCCTGGTATGGTTACTGTACTGGTAACTCCCCAAAAGAATCTGGATTGTGGTGAGGGAACAGAGAAAAAAGCTCATTTAGGACCTGCACTTACGAAGGGGGTAGGCAGCTGTATATCAGGGAGTAAATATTCTGAGAATAAAAACAGCTGGAGCTTGTTAAGGTAATTACACAGGGGAAAGGATAATGTACTGGGAACTCCTCAGAAGAATCTGATTTGTGGTGAGGGGAGAGAGATAAAAGCTCATTTAGGAACGACATGAACATGCTGCGTAGGTAGCTGTTTATCAGTAAATATCTCCACTGAGATTAAGAAAAGCAGTAGCTTAATAAATTAAGTACTTCCTGGTATGGTTACTGTACTGGTAACTCCCCAAAAGAATCTGGATTGTGGTGAGGGAACAGAGAAAAAAGCTCATTTAGGACCTGCACTTACGAAGGGGGTAGGCAGCTGTATATCAGGGAGTAAAATTCTGAGAATAAAAACAGCTGGAGCTTGTTAAGGTAATTACACAGGGGAAAGGATAATGTACTGGAACTCCTCAGAAGAATCTGATTTGTGGTGAGGGGAGAGAGATAAAAGCTCATTTAGGAACGACAACGACATGCTGCGTAGGTAGCTGTTTATCAGTAATATCTCCACTGAGATTAAAAAGCAGTAGCTTAATAAATTAAGTACTTCCTGTATGGATTAATGTACTGGTAACTCCCCAAAAGAATCTGGATTGTGGTGAGGGAACAGAGAAAAAGCTCATTTAGAACCTGCACTTACGAAGGGGGTAGGCAGCTGTATATCAGGGAGTAAATTCTGAGAATAAAAACAGCTGGAGCTTGTTAAGGTAATTACACAGGGGAAAGGATAATGTACTGGGAACTCCTCAGAAGAATCTGATTTGTGGTGAGGGGAGAGAGATAAAAGCTCATTTAGGAACGACATGAACATGCTGCGTAGGTAGCAGTTTATCAGTAAATATCTCCACTGAGATTAAGAAAAGCAGTAGCTTAATAATTTAAGTACTTCCTGGTATGGATACTGTACTGGTAACTCCCCAAAAGAATCTGGATTGTGGTGAGGGAACAGAGAAAAAAGCTCATTTAAGACCTGCACTTACGAAGGGGGTAGGCAGTATATCAGGGAGTAAACCTTCTGAGAATAAAAACAGCTGGAGCTTGTTAAGGTAATTACACAGGGGAAAGGATAATGTACTGGGAACTCCTCAGAAGAATCTGATTTGTGGTGAGGGGAGAGAGATAAAAGCTCATTTAGGAACGACATAAATGCTGCGTAGGTAGCTGTTTATCAGTAAATATCTCCACTGAGATTAAGAAAAGCAGTAGCTTAATAAATTAAGTACTTCCTGGTATGGTTACTGTACTGGTAACTCCCCAAAAGAATCTGGATTGTGGTGAGGGAACAGAGAAAAAAGCTCATTTAGGACCTGCACTTACGAAGGGGGTAGGCAGCTGTATATCAGGGAGTAAACCTTCTGAGAATAAAAACAGCTGGAGCTTGTTAAGGTAATTACACAGGGGAAAGGATAATGTACTGGGAACTCCTCAGAAGAATCTGATTTGTGGTGAGGGGAGAGAGATAAAAGCTCATTTAGGAACGACATGAACATGCTGCGTAGGTAGCTGTTTATCAGTAAATATCTCCACTGAGATTAAGAAAAGCAGTAGCTTAATAAATTAAGTACTTCCTGGTATGGTTACTGTACTGGTAACTCCCCAAAAGAATCTGGATTGTGGTGAGGGAACAGAGAAAAAAGCTCATTTAGGACCTGCACTTACGAAGGGGGTAGGCAGCTGTATATCAGGGAGTAAACCTTCTGAGAATAAAAACAGCTGGAGCTTGTTAAGGTAATTACACAGGGGAAAGGATAATGTACTGGGAACTCCTCAGAAGAATCTGATTTGTGGTGAGGGAGAGAGATAAAAGCTCATTTAGGAACGACATGAACATGCTGCGTAGGTAGCTGTTTATCAGTAAATATCTCCACTGAGATTAAGAAAAGCAGTAGCTTAATAAATTAAGTACTTCCTGGTATGGTTACTGTACTGGTAACTCCCCAAAAGAATCTGGATTGTGGTGAGGGAACAGAGAAAAAAGCTCATTTAGGACCTGCACTTACGAAGGGGGTAGGCAGCTGTATATCAGGGAGTAAACCTTCTGAGAATAAAAACAGCTGGAGCTTGTTAAGGTAATTACACAGGGGAAAGGATAATGTACTGGGAACTCCTCAGAAGAATCTGATTTGTGGTGAGGGGAGAGAGATAAAAGCTCATTTAGGAACGACATGAACATGCTGCGTAGGTAGCTGTTTATCAGTAAATATCTCCACTGAGATTAAGAAAAGCAGTAGCTTAATAAATTAAGTACTTCCTGGTATGGTTACTGTACTGGTAACTCCCCAAAAGAATCTGGATTGTGGTGAGGGAACAGAGAAAAAAGCTCATTTAGGACCTGCACTTACGAAGGGGGTAGGCAGCTGTATATCAGGGAGTAAACCTTCTGAGAATAAAAACAGCTGGAGCTTGTTAAGGTAATTACACAGGGGAAAGGATAATGTACTGGGAACTCCTCAGAAGAATCTGATTTGTGGTGAGGGGAGAGAGATAAAAGCTCATTTAGGAACGACATGAACATGCTGCGTAGGTAGCTGTTTATCAGTAAATATCTCCACTGAGATTAAGAAAAGCAGTAGCTTAATAAATTAAGTACTTCCTGGTATGGTTACTGTACTGGTAACTCCCCAAAAGAATCTGGATTGTGGTGAGGGAACAGAGAAAAAAGCTCATTTAGGACCTGCACTTACGAAGGGGGTAGGCAGCTGTATATCAGGGAGTAAACCTTCTGAGAATAAAAACAGCTGGAGCTTGTTAAGGTAATTACACAGGGGAAAGGTATAATGTACTGGGAACTCCTCAGAAGAATCTGATTTGTGGTGAGGGAGAGAGATAAAAGCTCATTTAAGGAACGACATGAACATGCTGCGTAGGTAGCTGTTTATCAGTAAATATCTCCACTGAGATTAAGAAAAGCAGTAGCTTAATAAATTAAGTACTTCCTGGTATGGTTACTGTACTGGTAACTCCCAAAAGAATCTGGATTGTGGTGAGGGAACAGAGAAAAAAGCTCATTTAGGACCTGCACTTACGAAGGGGGTAGGCAGCTGTATATCAGGGAGTAAACCTTCTGAGAATAAAAACGGCTGGAGCTTGTTAAGGTAATTACACAGGGGAAAGGATAATGTACTGGGAACTCCTCAGAAGAATCTGATTTGTGGTGAGGGGAGAGAGATAAAAGCTCATTTAGGAACGACATGAACATGCTGCGTAGGTAGCTGTTTATCAGTAAATATCTCCACTGAGATTAAGAAAAGCAGTAGCTTAATAAATTAAGTACTTCCTGGTATGGTTACTGTACTGGTAACTCCCCAAAAGAATCTGGATTGTGGTGAGGGAACAGAGAAAAAAGCTCATTTAGGACCTGCACTTACGAAGGGGGTAGGCAGCTGTATATCAGGGAGTAAACCTTCTGAGAATAAAAACAGCTGGAGCTTGTTAAGGTAATTACACAGGGGAAAGGATAATGTACTGGGAACTCCTCAGAAGAATCTGATTTGTGGTGAGGGGAGAGAGATAAAAGCTCATTTAGGAACGACATGAACATGCTGCGTAGGTAGCTGTTTATCAGTAAATATCTCCACTGAGATTAAGAAAAGCAGTAGCTTAATAAATTAAGTACTTCCTGGTATGGTTACTGTACTGGTAACTCCCCAAAAGAATCTGGATTGTGGTGAGGGAACAGAGAAAAAAGCTCATTTAGGACCTGCACTTACGAAGGGGGTAGGCAGCTGTATATCAGGGAGTAAACCTTCTGAGAATAAAAACAGCTGGAGCTTGTTAAGGTAATTACACAGGGGAAAGGATAATGTACTGGGAACTCCTCAGAAGAATCTGATTTGTGGTGAGGGGAGAGAGATAAAAGCTCATTTAGGAACGACACGACATGGTAGGCAGCTGTTTATCAGTAAATATCTCCACTGAGATTAGAAAAGCAGTAGCTAATAAATTAAGTACTTCCTGGTATGGATACTGTACTGGTAACTCCCCAAAAGAATCTGGATTGTGGTGAGGGAACAGAGAGAAAAAGCTCATTTAGAACCTGCACTTACGAAGGGGGTAGGTAGCTGTATATCAGGGAGTAAAACCTTCTGAGAATAAAAACAGCTGGAGCTTGTTAAGGTAATTACACAGGGGAAAGGATAATGTACTGGGAACTCCTCAGAAGAATCTGATTTGTGGTGAGGGGAGAGAGATAAAAGCTCATTTAGGAACGACATGACATGGGGGTAGGCAGCTGTTATCAGTAAATATCTCCACTGAGATTAAGAAAAGCAGTAGCTAATTTAAGTACTTCCTGGTATGGATACTGTACTGGTAACTCCCCAAAAGAATCTGGATTGTGGTGAGGGAAACAGAGAAAAAAGCTCATTTAGGAACGACATGAACACTGCGTAGGTAGCTGTATATCAGGGAGTAAACCTTCTGAGAATAAAAACAGCTGGAGCTTGTTAAGGTAATTACACAGGGGAAAGGATAATGTACTGGGAACTCCTCAGAAGAATCTGATTTGTGGTGAGGGGAGAGAGATAAAAGCTCATTTAGGAACGACATAAATGCTGCGTAGGCAGCTGTTTATCAGTAAATATCTCTGAGATTAAAAAGCAGTAGCTTAATAAATTAAGTACTTCCTGGTATGGTTACTGTACTGGTAACTCCCCAAAAGAATCTGGATTGTGGTGAGGGAGAGAAAAAAGCTCATTTAGGACCTGCACTTACAGGGGGTAGGCAGCTGTATATCAGGGAGTAAACCTTCTGAGAATAAAAACAGCTGGAGCTTGTTAAGGTAATTACACAGGGGAAAGGATAATGTACTGGGAACTCCTCAGAAGAATCTGATTTGTGGTGAGGGGAGAGAGATAAAAGCTCATTTAGGAACGACATGAACATGCTGGTAGGTAGCTGTTTATCAGTAAACATCTCCACTGAGATTAAGAAAAGAAGTAGCTTAATAAATTAAGTACTTCCTGGTATGGTTACTGTACTGGTAACTCCCCAAAAGAATCTGGATTGTGGTGAGGGAACAGAGAAAAAAGCTCATTTAGGAACTGCATACAGGGGGTAGGCAGCTGTATATCAGGGAGTAAACCTTCTGAGAATAAAAAAGCGGTGGAGCTTGTTAAGGTAATTACACAGGGGAAAGGATAATGTACTGGGACTCCTCAGAAGAATCTGATTTGTGGTGAGGGGAGAGAGATAAAAGCTCATTTAGGAACGACATGAACATGCTGCGTAGGTAGCTGTTTATCAGTAAATACCTTTGAGATTAAGAAAAGCAGTAGCTTAATGAATTAAGTACTTCCTGGGGTTACTGTACTGGTAACTCCCCAAAAGAATCTGGATTGTGGTGAGGGAACAGAGAAAAAAGCTCATTTAGGACCTGCATTTACGAAGGGGGTAGGCAGCTGTATATCAGGGAGTAAACCTTCTGAGAATAAAAAAGCAGTAGCTTGTTAAGGTAATTACACTGGGAAAGGATAATGTACTGGGAACTCCTCAGAAGAATCTGATTTGTGGTGAGGGGAGAGAGAAAAAGCTCATTTAGGAACGACATGAACATGGCGTAGGTAGCTGTTTATCAGTAAATATCTCCACTGAGATTAAGAAAAGCAGTAGCTTAATAAATTAAGTACTTCCTGGTATGGTTACTGTACTGGTAACTCCCCAAAAGAATCTGGATTGTGGTGAGGGAACAGAGAAAAAAGCTCATTTAGGACCTGCACTTACGAAGGGGGTAGGCAGCTGTATATCAGGGAGTAAACCTTCTGAGAATAAAAACAGCTGGAGCTTGTTAAGGTAATTACACAGGGGAAAGGATAATGTACTGGGAACTCCTCAGAAGAATCTGATTTGTGGTGAGGGAGAGAGATAAAAGCTCATTTAGGAACGACATGAACATGCTGCGTAGGTAGCTGTTTATCAGTAAATATCTCCACTGAGATTAAGAAAAGCAGTAGCTTAATAAATTAAGTACTTCCTGGTATGGTTACTGTACTGGTAACTCCCCAAAAGAATCTGGATTGTGGTGAGGGAACAGAGAAAAAAGCTCATTTAGGACCTGCACTTACGAAGGGGGTAGGCAGCTGTATATCAGGGAGTAAACCTTCTGAGATAAAAAAGCAGTAGCTTGTTAAGGTAATTACACAGGGGAAAGGATAATGTACTGGGAACTCCTCAGAAGAATCTGATTTGTGGTGAGGGGAGAGAGAAAAAGCTCATTTAGGAACGACATGACATGCTGCGTAGGTAGCTGTTTATCGAGTAAATATCTCCACTGAGATTAAGAAAAGCAGTAGCTTAAGTAATTACCAGGGGTATGGATACTGTACTGGTAACTCCCCAAAAGAATCTGGATTGTGGTGAGGGAACAGAGAAAAAAGCTCATTTAGGACCTGCACTTACGAAGCGGTAGGCAGCTGTATATCAGGGAGTAAACCTTCTGAGAATAAAAACAGCTGGAGCTTGTTAAGGTAATTACACAGGGGAAAGGATAATGTACTGGGAACTCCTCAGAAGAATCTGATTTGTGGTGAGGGGAGAGAGATAAAAGCTCATTTAGGAACGACATGAACATGCTGGTAGGTAGCTGTTTATCAGTAAATATCTCCACTGAGATTAAGAAAAGCAGTAGCTTAATAAATTAAGTACTTCCTGGTATGGTTACTGTACTGGATAACTCCCCGAAGAATCTGGATTGTGGTGAGGGAACAGAGAAAAAAGCTCATTTAGGACCTGCATACGAAGGGGGTAGGCAGCTGTATATCAGGGAGTAAACCTTCTGAGAATAAAAACAGCTGGAGCTTATTAAGGTAATTACACAGGGGAAAGGATAATGTACTGGGAACTCCTCAGAAGAATCTGATTTGTGGTGAGGGGAGAGAGATAAAAGCTCATTTAGGAACGACATGAACATGCTGCGTAGGTAGCTGTTTATCAGTAAATATCTCCACTGAGATTAAGAAAAGCAGTAGCTTAATAAATTAAGTACTTCCTGGTATGGTTACTGTACTGGTAACTCCCAAAAGAATCTGGATTGTGGTGAGGGAACAGAGAAAAAAGCTCATTTAGGACCTGCACTTACGAAGGGGGTAGGCAGCTGTATATCAGGGAGTAAACCTTCTGAGAATAAAAACAGCTGGAGCTTGTTAAGGTAATTACACAGGGGAAAGGATAATGTACTGGGAACTCCTCAGAAGAATCTGATTTGTGGTGAGGGGAGAGAGATAAAAGCTCATTAAGGAACGACATGGACATGCTGCGTAGGTAGCTGTTTATCAGTCAATATCTCCACTGAGATTAAGGAAAGCAGTAGCTTAATAAATTAAGTACTCCTGTATGGATGTTGTACTGGTAACTCCCCAAAAGAATCTGGATTGTGGTGAGGGAACAGAGAAAAATGCTCATTTAGAACCTGCACTTACGAAGGGGGTAGGCAGCTGTATATCAGGGAGTAAACCTTCTGAGAATAAAAACAGCTGGAGCTTGTTAAGGTAATTACACAGGGGAAAGGATAATGTACTGGGAACTCCTCAGAAGAATCTGATTTGTGGTGAGGGGAGAGAGATAAAAGCTCATTTAGGAACGACATGAACATGCTGCGTAGGTAGCAGTTTATCAGTAAATATCTCCACTGAGATTAAGAAAAGCAGTAGCTTAATAATTTAAGTACTTCCTGGTATGGATACTGTACTGGTAACTCCCCAAAAGAATCTGGATTGTGGTGAGGAAACAGAGAAAAAAGCTCATTTAAGACCTGCACTTACGAAGGGGGTAGGCCCCAGTATATCAGGGAGTAAACCTTCTGAGAATAAAAACAGCTGGAGCTTGTTAAGGTAATTACACAGGGGAAAGGATAATGTACTGGGAACTCCTCAGAAGAATCTGATTTGTGGTGAGGGGAGAGAGATAAAAGCTCATTTAGGAACGACATAAATATGCTGCGTACGTAGCTGTTTATCAGTAAATATCTCCAATTAGATTAAGAAAAGCAGTAGCTTAATAAATTAAGTACTTCCTGGTATGGTTACTGTACTGGTAACTCCCCAAAAGAATCTGGATTGTGGTGAGGGAACAGAGAAAAAAGCTCATTTAGGACCTGCACTTACGAAGGGGGTAGGCAGCTGTATATCAGGGAGTAAACCTTCTGAGAATAAAAACAGCTGGAGCTTGTTAAGGTAATTACACAGGGGAAAGGATAATGTACTGGGAACTCCTCAGAAGAACTGATTTGTGGTGAGGGGAGAGAGATAAAAGCTCATTTAGGAACGACATGAACATGCTGTGTAGGTAGCTGTTTATCAGCAAACATCTCCACTGAGATTAAGAAAAGAAGTAGCTTAATAAATTAAGTACTTCCTGGTATGGTTACTGTACTGGTAACTCCCCAAAAGAATCTGGATTGTGGTGAGGGAACAGAGAAAAAACCTCATTTAGGTCCTGCACTTAGAAGGGGGTAGGCAGCTGTATATCAGGGAGTAAACCTTCTGAGAATAAAAACGGCTGGAGCTTGTTAAGGTAATTACACAGGGGAAAGGATAATGTACTGGGGACTCCTCAGAAGAATCTGATTTGTGGTGAGGGGAGAGAGATAAAAGCTCATTTAGGAACGACATGAACATGCTGCGTAGGTAGCTGTTTATCAGTAAATATCTCCTTTGAGATTAAGAAAAGCAGTAGCTTAATGAATTAAGTACTTCCTGGTTTGGTTGCTGTACTGGTAACTCCCCAAAAGAATCTGGATTGTGGTGAGGGAACAGAGAAAAAAGCTCATTTAGGACCTGCATTTACGAAGGGGGTAGGCAGCTGTATATCAGGGAGTAAACCTTCTGAGAATAAAAACAGCTGTAGCTTGTTAAGGTAATTACACATGGGAAAGGATAATGTACTGGGAACTCCTCAGAAGAATCTGATTTGTGGTGAGGGGAGAGAGATAAAAGCTCATTTAGGAACGACATGAACATGCTGCGTAGGTAGCTGTTTATCAGTAAATATCTCCACTGAGATTAAGAAAAGCAGTAGCTTAATAAATTAAGTACTTCCTGGTATGGTTACTGTACTGGTAACTCCCCAAAAGAATCTGGATTGTGGTGAGGGAACAGAGAAAAAAGCTCATTTAGGACCTGCACTTACGAAGGGGGTAGGCAGCTGTATATCAGGGAGTAAACCTTCTGAGAATAAAAACAGCTGGAGCTTGTTAAGGTAA
>NW_025957638.1:0-54347 GCF_023159225.1 Perognathus longimembris pacificus
TTAATCTCAGTGGAGATATTTACAGATAAATTGCTACCTACGCAGCATGTTCATGTCGTTCCTAAATGAGCTTTTATCTCTCTCCCCTCACCACAAATCAGATTCTTCTGAGGAGTTGCCAATACATCATCCTTTCCCCCTGTGTAAATACCTTAACAAGCTCGGGCTGCTTTTATTCTCAGAAGGTTACTCCCTCATATGCAGCTGCCTACCCCCTTCGTAAGGCAGGTCCTAAATGAGCTTTTTTCTCTGTTCCCTCACCACAATCCAGATTCTTTTGGGCAGTTACCAGTACAGTAACGATACCAGGAAGTACTTAATTTATTAACCTACTGGTTTTCTTAATCTCAGTGGAGACATTTACTGATAAACAGCTACCTACGCAGCATGTACATGTCGTTCCTCAATGAGCTTTTATCTCTCTCCCCTCACCACAAATCAGATTCTTCTGAGGAGTTCCCAGTACATTATCTTTTCCCCTGTGTAATTACCTTAAACAAGCTCCAGCTGTTTTTATTCTCAGAAGGTTTACTCCCTGATATACAGCTGCCTACCCCCTTCGTAAGTGCAGGTCCTAAATGAGCTTTTTCTCTGTTCAATCACCACAATCCAGATTCATTTGGGGAGTTACCAGTACAGTAACCATACCAGGAAGTACTTAGTTTATTAAGCTACTGCTTTTCTTAATCTCAGTGGAGATATTTACTGATAAACAGCTTCCTATGCAGCATGTTCATGTCGTTCCTAAATGAGCTTTTATCTCTCTCCCCTCACCACAAATCAGATTCTTCTGAGAGTTCCCAGTACATTATCCTTTCCCCTGTGTAATAACCTTAACAAGCTCCACCTGTTTTTATTCTCAGAAGGTTTACTCCCTGATATACAGATGCCTACCCCCTTCGTAAGTGCAGGACCTAAATGACCTTTTTTCTCTGTTACCTCACCAGAATCCAGATTCTTTAGGGAGTTACCAGTACAGTAACCATACCAGGAAGTACTTAATTTATTAAACTGCTGCTTTTCTTAATCTCAGTGGAGATATTTACTGATAAACAGCTACCTATGCAGCATTTCATGTCGTTCCTAAAGGAGCTTTTATCACTCTCCCCTCACCACAAATCAGATTCTTCTGAGGAGTTCCCAGTACATTACCCTTTCCCCTGTGTAATTACCTTAACAAGCTCCAGCTGTTTTTATTCTCAGAAGGGATACTCCCTGATATACAGCTGCCTACCCCCTTCGTAAGTGCAGGTCCTAAATGAGCTTTTTTTCTCTGTTCCCTCAGCACAATCCAGATACTTTTTGGGAGTTACCAGTACAGTAACCATACAGGAAGTACTTAATTTATTAAGCTACTGCTTTTCTTAATCTCAGTGGAGATATTTACCTGATAAACAGCTACCTATGCAGCATGTTCATGTCGTTCTTAAATGAGATTTTATCTCTCTCCCCTCACCACAAATCAGATTCTTCTGAGGAGTTCCCAGTATATTATCCTTTCCCCTTGTCATTACCTTAACAAGCTCCAGGTGTTTTTATTCTCAGAAGGGATACTCCCTGATATACAGCTGCCTACCACCTTCGTAAGTGCAGGTCCTAAATGAGCTTTTTTCTCTGTTCCCTCACCACAATCCAGATTCTTTTGGGGAGTTACCAGTACAGTAACCATACCAGGAAGTACTTAATTTATTAAGCTACTGCTTTTCTTAATCTCAGTGGAGATATTTACTGATAAACAGCTACCAACGCAGCACGTTCATGTCATTCCTAATGAGCTTTTATCTCTCTCCCCTCACCACAAATCAGATTCTTCTGAGGAGTTCCTAGTACATTATCCTTTCCCCTGTGTCTTTACCTTAACAAGCTCCAGCTGTTTTTATTCTCAGAAGGTTTACTCCCTGATATACAGCTGCCTACCGCCTTCCTAAGTGCAGGTCCTAAATGAGCTTATTTCTCTGTTCCTTCACCACAATCCTGATTCTTTTGCGGAGTTACCAGTACAGTAACCATACAAGGAAGTACTTAACTTATTAGCTACTGCTTTTCTTCATCTCAGTGGAGATATTTACTGATAAACAGCTACCTACGCAGCATGTTCATGTCGTTCCTAAATGAGCTTTTATCTCTCTCCCCTCACCATAAAGCAGAATCTTCTGAGGAGTTCCCAGTACATTATCCTTTCCCCTGTGTAATTACCTTAACAAGCTCCAGCTGTTTTTTATTCTCAGAAGGTTTACTCCCTGATAAACAGCTGCCTACCCCATTCGTAAGTGCAGATCATTAGTGAGCTTTTTTCTCTGTTCCATCACCACAATCCAGATTCTTTTGGGGAGTTACCAGTACAGTAACCATACCAGGAAGTACTTAATTTATTAAGCTACTGCTTTTCTTAATCTCAGTGGAGATATTTACTGATAAACAGCTACCTATGCAGCATGTTCATGTCGTTCTTAAATAGATTTTATCTCTCTCCCCTCACCACAAATCAGATTCTTCTGAAGAGTTCCAGTACATTATCCTTTCCCCTGTGTAATTACCTTAACAAGCTCCAGCTGTTTTTATTCTCAGAAGGTTTACTCCCTGATAAACAGCTGCCTACCCCCTGGTAAGTGCAGGTCCTAAATGCGCTTTTTTCTCTGTTCCCTCACCACAATCCAGATTCTTTTGGGAGTTACCAGTACAGTAACCATACCAGGAAGTACTTAATTTATTAAGCTACTGCTTTTCTTAATCTCAGTGGAGATATTTACTGATAAACAGCTACCAACACAGCACGTTCATGTCATTCCTAAATGAGCTTTTATCCCTCTACCCTCCCCACAAATCAGATTCTTCTGTGAGTTTCCCAGTACATTATCCTTTCCCCTGTGTAATTACCTTAACAAGCTCCAGCTGTTTTTATTCTCAGAAGGGATACTCCCTGATATACAGCTGCCTACCCCATTCGTAAGTGCAGATCCTTAGTGAGCTTTTTTCTCTGTTCCATCACCACAATCCAGATTCTTTTGGGGAGTTACCAGTACAGTAACCATACCAGGAAGTACTTAATTTATTAAGCTACTGCTTTTCTCATCCCAGTGGAGATATTTACTGATAAACAGCTACCTACGCAGCATGTTGATGTCGTTCCTAAATGAGCTTTTATCTCTCCCCCTCACCACAAATCAGATTCTCTGAGGAGTTCCCAGTACATTATCCTTTCCCCTGTGTAATAACCTTCACAAGCTCCAGCTGTTTTTATTCTCAGAAAGTTTACTCCCTGATATACAGCTGCCTACCCCCTTCGTAAGTGCAGGTCCTTAATGAGCTTTTTTCTCTGTTCCCTCACCACAATCCAGATTCTATTGGGGAGTTAACCAGTACAGTACAGTACAGTACAGTAACCATACCAGGAAGTACTTAATTTATTAAGATACTGCTTTTCTAATCTCAGTGGAGATATTTACTGATAAACAGATTACCTACGCAGATTTTTCATGTCGTTCCTAAATGAGCTGTTATCTCTCTCCCCTCCCCACAAATCAGATTCTTCTGAGGAGTTCCCAGTACATTATCCTTTCCCCTGTGTCATTACTTAACAAGCTCCAGCTGTTTTATTCTCAGTAGGTTTACTCACTGATATACAGCTGCTACCCCCCCTTCGTAAGTGCAGGTCCTAAATGAGCTTTTTTCTCTGTTCCCTCACCACAATCCAGATTCTTTTGGGGAGTTACCAGTACAGTAACCATTCCAGGAAGTACTTATTTATTAAGCTACTGCTTTTCTCAATCTCAGTGGAGATATTTACTGATAAACAGCTACCTATGCAGCATTTTCATTCTTTCCTAAATGAGCTTTTATCTCTCTCCCCTCACCACAAATCAGATTCTTCTGAGGAGTTCCCAGTACACTATCCTTTCCCCTGTGTAATTACCTTAGCAAGCTCCAGCTGTTTTTATTCTCAGAAGGGATACTCCCTGATATACAGCTGCCTACCCCCTTCGTAAGTGCAGGTCCTAAATGAGCTTTTTTCTCTGTTCCCTCACCACAATCCAGATTCTTTTGGTGAGTTTCCAGTACAGTAACCATACAGGAAATACTTAATTTATTAAGCTACTGCTTTTCTTAATCTCAGTGGAGATATTTACTGATAAACAGCTACCTTCGCAGCATGTTCATGTCGTTCCTTGCGGGAAGCCGGCAACAACGCCATTACAAGATGGCGCCTACTTCCTTGCAGACCTTACTGGTAAATAACGGCAAAGCCTAACGGACTTACTGGCCTGAAACCCCGCGCATGCGCAAGTGAGTTCTAGTCCCAGCCAATCCCGTGGCGGCTGCTAGTAGCAACCGGTCACAGACCAATCAGGGAATGACCCATGCTCACCCAATGGTATATAAGCAGGCGTTTTTGGCTTTTGGCGCCCTTCGCTTCAGCTCTCCTCAACCAAGCACTCCTCAATAAAATGTGATTGGGAAGGATCCTCGTCTGGTTGTCGCCTTTCCTCGCTGGACGGGTTTGCCGCCCGCCGCAACTGTGCCGAAACCCGGAACCACGCGAGGGGCCGAAGAGGATCCAGAACCCAACACACGAGGAGGTAACTTCCCTCAGGTATGTGGACTGCCATTCCTTTCTGGTGCTTCTTATTATCCTTCCGCTGTGAGTGCTGGTGTCTGGTGTGTGCTTGCTCTGTTTGCGCTGTGATGCCCTTATGGCGCATGGACATTCATGCCTGGAAGATGGACACTCAACAGATCTTATAAAGGAAGGTCAAAGGGCCCTTAGTAAGCACCAGGATAGTCTTTCGGAATCCTCATCAGTAAAGGGGAAGTGGTTAGGCCTAAGGAAAATAAAAATAAAAGGATGAAAGAAAGAAAAGGGAGACCCCATAAGGGTCTGGAGGAGGGACTGCAGCCTCCGGAAAATCCTCGACCGCGCAGGCGGCAGGGACGAGACAGACAAAACAAAAGCAAACTCAAAAGGGACAAGGACAAGAACCAGTTGCCCCGTTGTATCCTTCTTTGGAGGAATTTAAGATTGATAACTCCTTCTCAGCTCTTAGTATAGAGGGCAGTGAATCACAGAGCGAGGCCAAGAGTGGCCATACATCGGGCAGCGAGCTGAGCCCAGAAGATGAAGAGGGCTTGGAGGAAGCCGCTGCTAGGTACAAAGAGGACAGATACGGACCTGGTTACCCCCTTGGGGCCAAGGCCCCCAGGCAAAAAACACCCTCTGCCCCCCCCCCCCCCCGCGTTATGCGGTGTCCGGGCGGAGCAACTTCATAAAGAGAAGTATGTGGTCTAGGTTGGCCGCGGCTTTTCCAGTCTTTGAGAACCCGATAACAGATGAAAAGCCTGTCAGTCCTGTGTCACCTTTCTCCACCCCCCCACATGTGGCATAACCCAAGAGGTCTCAAGCCCAACGCCTTATGGCAAATGGATGTGACTCATGTGTCAGAATTCGGCAGGATAAAATATGTGCATGTGTCAGTGGATACGTTCTCAGGATAATTCATGCCACTGCGTGGGCTGGCGAGAAGGGTGCACATGTAAAAACCCACTGCCTGGAGGCTTGGGCAGCGTGGGGTAAACCATTAAAAATAAAAACAGACAATGGCCCAGCGTACACCCTCCATGGATTTCGTGCCTTTGCGCTCAAATGCATGTAACCCATGCAACGGGATTGCCTTACAACCCCTCAAGGCCAAGGAATTGTCGAAAGGGCTAACAAGAGCCTAAAGGAATTACTGGAAAAACAAAAAGGGGGAATAGCTGAGACAGCGACCCCCAGGAAAGGCTTTCACTTGTACTCTTTACACTTAATTTTTTTAATTTTTTTTCTCAAATTTTTATTATCAAACTGACGTACAGAGAGGTTACAGTATCATACGTTGGGCATTGGATACATTTCTTGTACTGTTTGTTGCCTTGGTCCCTCATGCCCCCTCCCTCCCCCCCTTTCCCTCCCCCCCCAGTTGTTCAGTTCACTTACACCAAACAGTTTTGCAAGTATTGCTTTTGTAGTTATTTCTCTTTTTTTACTCTGTCTCTCGAATTTGGTATTCCCTTTGAATTTCCTACTTCCAATACCAGTAAACACGGTTTCCAATATACTCAGATAAGATTACAGAGATAGTGTAGGTACAAACATAGGAAGGTGATACAAAACATCATCAATAATAGAAACTACACATACACATAGGACGTTGAAAGTAGTTATAACTGTGATATATCACTTGTTTCCATATCATGGAGTTCATTTCACTTAGCATCATCTTATGTGTTTCTAAGGGTATAGCTATTGGGCCTTGTGATGCTCTGCTATGGCTTGCCTAAACCTGTACTAATTATTCCCAATAAGGGAGGCCATAGAGTCCATGTTTCTTTGGGTCTGGCTCACTTCACTTAGTATAACTTTTTCCAAGTCCTTCCATTCCTTACAAATGAACAATGTCATTCTTTCTGATAGAGGCATAAAGTTCCATTGTGTAAATGTACCACATTTTCCTGATCCATTCATCTATGGAGGGGCATCTGGGTTGGTTCCAGCTTCTCGCTATGACAAATTGTGCTGCGATGAACATTGTTGTGCTGGTGGCATTACTGTGATTTTGTTTGTAGGCTTTTGGGTAGATACCCAACAGTGGGGCTGCTGGGTCATAGGGGAGTTCTATATTGAGCCTTCTAAGGAATCTCCATACTGCTTGCCGAGTGCTGAACCAGTTTACATTCCCACAGCAATGAAGTAGGGTTCCCTTTTGGCCACATCCCCTCCAACAATTGTTATTATTAATTTTCTTGAAATATGACATCTTGCTGGGGTGAGGTGGAATCTCAATGTTGTTTTGATTTGCATTTCCTTTATGGCCAGTGATGTAGAGCATTTTTCATATGTCTCTTGGCCATTCTCATTTCCTCATCAGAGAAGTTTCTTTGTAAGTCTTTAGCCCACTTGATGAGGGGGATATTGGTTCTTTGCAGTTTTGTTTTGGAAGAAGGTAATTTTTTTAATTCTGCATATATTTTAGAGATGAGGCCTTTGTCTGTTGAATGTCCGGTAAAGATCTTCTCCCAGTCTGTGGGCTTTCTGTTTATCTTGAGAGCTATGTCCTTTGCCGTGAGAAGCTCTGGAGTTTGATGCAGTCCCATTTGTCCAACCTTTCGTTTTATTTGTAGCCTTTCAGGGTCTTTGTTAAGGAAGTTCTGTCCTGTGCCAAGGAGCCCAAGTGTTTCTCCTACTCCTTCCTTTAGTGTCTTCAGGGTGCCTGTTTGATTTCAAGGTCTTTAATCCATTTGGAATTGATTTTGGTGCAGGGTGATATATAATGATCTAGTTTTAGTTTGTTGCATGTGTTGAGCCAGTTTTTCCAGCACCACTTGTTAAAGAGGCTATCTTTCTTCCATACTATTGTTTTAGCTCCTTTATCAAAGATTAAGTAGGCATAGTTCTGTGGGTTTAATTCTGGGTCTTCAATTCTGTTCCACTGGTCTTCAGGCCTGTTCCGGTGCCAATACCAAGCTGTTTTTATTACTATAGCTTTATAATACAGCTTGAAGGTGGGTATTGTAATTCCTCCAGCACTCTTCGTTCTGCTTAGGAGTGTTTTGCTATTCTAGGTCTTTTATTGTTCCATATGAATTTCTGGATTGCTTCCTCTATTTCATTAAAGAATGGTGTTGGGATATTAGTGGGTATTGCATTGAATTTGTAGATAGCCTTTGGCAATATTGCCATTTTGATTACATTAATCCTCCCAATCCAGGAGCATGGGAGGTTTTTCCATTTTCTTAGTTCTGACTTAATTTCATTTTTCAAGCTTTTAAAGTTCTCTTCAAAGAGGTCTTTCACTTCTTTGGTTCAGGTTATTCCTAGGTATTTTATGTTTTGGGGGCTATTGCAAAAGGAGTTGCTTTCCTGATTTCAGCCCTCGGTCTTCGGGTTGTTAGCATAGAGAAAGGCCGTTGATTTTTGAAGGTTTATTTTATATCCTGCAACTTTGCCAAAGTTTTGTATCAGCTCTAGTAGCTTGGGGGTAGAGTCTATGGGATTCTTTAGGTATAGGATCATGTCATCTGCAAAGAGAGAAAGTTTAACTTCATCTTTTCCTATTTGGATCCCCTTTATATTCTCTTCTTGCCTAATTGCTCTGGCTAGGAATTCTAGTACTATGTTGAAGAGCAGGGGAGAGAGAGGACATCCCTGCCTTATTTCTGATTTTAAAGGGAATGGCTTTAGTTTTTCACCATTTAGAGTTATGCTTGCTGTTGGTTTGTCATAAACTGCCTTGATTATATTCAGGAATGTTCCCTGGAATCCCAGTTTTTCCAGGGCTTTTAGATAAATGGGTGCTGGATTTTATCGAACGCTTTTTTCCGCATCCAGCGATAAAACCATGTGGTTCTTTACCTTGCTCCGGTTGATGTGATGGATTACATTAATTGACTTGCGTATATTAAACCAGCTTTGCATCCCTGGGTTGAATCCAGTTTGATCGTGGTGTATGATTTTTTTGATGACCTTTTGAAGTCGATTGGCCAGAATTTTGTTGAGAATTTTTGCATCTATATTCATCAGGGAGATTGGTCTGTAGTCCTCTTTCCGTGATGAGTCTCTGCCTGGTTTTGGGATGAGGGTTATACTGGCTTCATAAAATGAGTCTGGCAGTGAACGTTCTCTTTCAATTTCATTGAAGAGTTTGAGAAATATGGAGTGAGTTCTGTTTTGAAGGCCTTGTAGAGTTCTGCGGTGAATCCATCTGGACCTGGGCTTTTCTTGGATGGGAGATCATTTATTGCTGTTTCTATTTCAATACTGGATATGGGTCTGTTTAGAAGGTTTAAGTCTTCATAGTTGAGTTTGGGGGTATCAATTTTTTCTAGGAAATCATCCATTTCTTCCAAGTTCTCGAATTTGTTGGCATAAAGGTTTGCAAAATAGTCCCTTATTATTTTCTGAATTTCGGTTATTTCTGTGGTGATGCTACCTGTTTCATCTCTTATCTTGTTTATTTGAGTGTGCTGCCTTCGTTCTTTGGTCAGGTTTGCCAGGGGTCTGTCTATCTTGTTGATTTTTCAAAGAACCAACTCTTTGTTTTGTTGATTCTTTCGATGGTTTTTTTCGTCTCTAATTGATTTAATTCTGATTTGATTTTAATTATTTGCTTCCGTCTATTGACTTGGGGTTTGGCTTGCTGTTCTCTCTCCAGAAAATTGAGGTGCTTCCTTAAATTACTGAGTTGCTGTTTCTCCAGTTTGTTGATGTATGTACTCAGAGATATAAATTTTCCTCTGAGTACTGCCTTTGCTGTGTCCCAAAGGAGCTGGTACTTTGTGCCCTCAACTTGGTTGAAGTCCATAATCATTTGAATTTCTGTTTTAATTTCTTCAATGACCCACTGATGGTTCAGCAGTGTGTGCTTTAGTCTCCATGAATTGTGGGATTTTTGTGGTGGCTGAATGAGTTGAGCTCTAATTTTATTCCATTGTGGTCTGTAAGAATGCAGGGAATGATTTTGATACTTCTGAATTTGTACAGATTTTCTTTGTGCCCTAAGATGTGATCTATTTTGGAGAATGTTCCGTGTGCTGCCGAAAAGAATGTGTATTCTGTCCTTGCTGGGTGGAATATTCTGTAGATGTCGATTAAGTCTAGTTGGTCTATGCAATTGTTTAGTTCTGTGGTTTCTTTGTTCAGTTTTTGGCGTGTTGATCTGTCCAGAGGTGATAGTGGAGTGTTAAAGTCCCCCACTATCATTGTGTTTGGGTCTATGAATGTTTTTAGAGCCAGTAGTGTTTGTTTGATGAAGTTGGGTGCTCCTGCATTTGGCGTGTAGATATTTAGGATGGTTATTTCTTCCTGTTGGAGAGATCCTTTTACTAGTATGTAGTAACCTTCTTTGTCTCTTCTTACCTTTTTTAATTTGAAGTCAATTTTGTCTGATACTAGGATTGCAACTCCAGCCTGCTTATGGGGGCCATTTGCTTGATAGATTTGTTTCCAGCCTTTCACTTTTAGAAGATGTTTACTTTTGCTGGATAGATGTGTCTCTTGGAGGCAGCAGAAAGATGGATCTTGATTTTTGATCCAAGTTATGAGCCTATGTCGTTTGATTGGAGAATTAAGTCCATTAATGTTGACAGTTAGGATTGAGAGGTGATCGTTTGTTCCTTTCATTATCATTGTCTTGTTTAAAGCTGTGTCTTCCATTTCTTGATCTAGTGTTTGCTAATTAGGGTTCATTTCTCTGTCTGTGTTGGGATCTTGATTATTTTCCCTGTATAGTACATCTTTAAGGATTTTGTGTAAAGCTGGTTTGGTGGAGATATATTGTTTCAGTTTTTCCTTATTGTGGAAGACTTTTATTTGACCTTCGGCTATGAAGGAGAGTTTGGCGGGGTACAGAATTCTTGGTTGGTAGTTGTTTTTATTTAGAGTTTGGTATACTTCATTCCAGGCTCTCCTTGCTTTCATGGTCTCTGCTGAGAAGTCTGGGGTAATTCTGATTGCTTTTCCTTTATATGTGATTGTTTTCTTTGCCCTAACAGCTTTGAGTATTTTTTCCTTGCACTCTGCTGAAGCTGTTTTGATCACAATGTGTCGGTGGGAAGTCCTATTCTGGTCTGGTGGATTTGGGGTTCTAAATGCTTCTTGTATCTGTATAGGCCTTTCCTTCTGGATGTTTGGGAAGTTCTCAGCTAATATTCTGTTAAATAGGTTGCCTATCCCATTAACCTCTTTCTCCAAGTTTTCCTCAATACCTATTATCTTTAAATTGGGCTTCCTGATTGTGTCTTGAATCTCCTGTAGCGATCTGTTTTGTTGCTTGGACTGGATTTGTATTGATTTTTGATCTTTCTCCATAGAATCTAAGGAATCTTCAGCTCCTGAGATTCGATCCTCTGCTTCAGTTAATCAGGACTGTAGGCTAGCTACTTGATTTCGAATCTCTTTTCCTTCTGACTGGTCTTTCCTGATGATTTCCATGTCATTTCTTAGGTCCTGTATGGACTTCTTTACTTCATTAACTTCATTACTTTGGTTTTGAGTGTTGTCCTCTCAAATCTTTAAGTTGGGTAGCTATCTTTTCATTTGACTCTTGAAGCTCACTTATCTTTCTATTTGTGGATGCCATGAAATTCTCCATTAATTTTTGCTTTGCCTCCTCACGCTCTAACATAATTGACTGAAGAGATTCAAACTTTTCATTTATCATGTTTATCAGTAAACTTTGTAGAGCATTTTGGGGGTTTTCTTCTATGTTTTTGATTGACTGCTCTGCTTCCTGCTTGTTTTGGGTGGGGGATAAGACTTCATTATTTGCCATCTTTTTTGTGTTTCTTCTGCCCATTTGGATTGGGAATGCCAGTCTACCAGCACCTGTGAGCACTGTTTAAGACCCAAAGCAGCCCTTACCAAGCACTGTTGTGTAAATCTTACAATTTCACAATTATATACAGATAACTTGTATACCTGTCTATAAAGTTAGATTTGGTGTTCCTAAAGAATACAATTTCAATATAACATCTGATCCTGGGCCCTGTATTCAGTAGTTACTTATTTACTGTTACAACCTTATACACAATTCTTGTTTTTATATTAAGTTCTTTTAGGACTGGCTTTCTCTATGAACCCCTTTGATTCACTCGTATTAAGCTGGGATATCCTCTATCCAATAACCAGGGGTCAATGGAGCCTGGAGGTCCAGGCAGTAAGTCAGGAGGGTAAGTTGGAGGTAGTAAAGAGAATAGAGTAGAGTGTATTGGGGGGGTGGTGGTGATTTTGGTTTAGTTTCAGTGACGTGGAAATGTGGAGAAGAGTAGAATCAGTAGAAAGCACATTGATAAAATGACAGACACTGGAGAGTTAGCAGAAAAGGGTGTAGGTGTTATTTATAGGAAAGTAATTTTTAAAGGAAGAGGACGCAACGAGAGAAATGAAGTAAAAATACTGGAAGACAGATACACAAAACAGAGAAAAATTATTTCAAGGAAGCATAAGTAAATAAAAAGGAAAATAACAGAAAAGGGACACCCAAGCGAATAAACAAACACAAAAAAACTTGATAAAACAAACCAGTAAAAATGGAAAACAAACAAACAAACAAAAAAAACAGCCAATGATGTTTCAGGTGTGAAAAAATTAAAAAGAAAATTTAAAAGAAAAGTTTAAAAAAAATGTTTGAAAAGAAAAAGAAACCAGTCTCAGGTTTCCCTGCAGTGGACTGCAGTCTATTTTCCTGATTGGCTGGTTTGACTTGATTTCAGTTGGCAAGGGGTGGATCTGTTCTGACCTTCTCCCCTGTTGGTGCAATCGTGGGTCTCTGAGGTTCGCACAGCTTGCAGGCAGGCCTTGGGCGTCCTCTGTCGATGGGGACGTAGGCAGTCACAGGAACTGTGGCTCCTCTGTCTGCTGTGGGGCCGCTGCCATTGATGCCTGGACTTGACTAGACTGTGAACTCAGCAGAGCGTGGTGCCTCTGGCCTGTTTTGCTCCACTAAGAGTTGCTTGCCTGAGGGAGGCGGCCTCTTTGACATAGGTAGCTATGGAATGCAGCTCCGTTTTGGGCTGGGATTTAGTTTCCTCTGTGACGGGACCGTTTAGCTGTCCCCGGAACTGTTTGTTCCTCCTTCTGTTGTTTCCGTGCCCCTGGTAGCTGCTCCCAGCTTTTGCTTTAAGTTTAGAAGTTCCGGCGGGCAGGGCGGGGCATCTTTGGATAATCCCCGGTCTCCCCTCCCGCCAGGGCAGCGGGCGTTCTTCTGGGCGGAGCTGGTTCTCACTGATTCCGCCCCTCCTGCCCTTTTCAAAGATGGCTTTTTTGACCTCGCTTTCCCCAGGCCCGCTTCAGTTCCAGTCTGGTCTGACCCTATGCCAGTGGCAAAGATGGCGCTTTGCTCTGGCGGTGAGGACAGGGATGCCTTCCAGAAGATGGACTGTGGGCACAAGCGAGAATAATTTTTTTTTTTTTTTTTGCGGGGTACTCACGCTGTCTCTGCGATGTCAGGTCCTCCGTGCTCGCCTGCCGTCTGGAGTATTTCTCGCTTTACCTGCACGGAGTGCGGGGGGCTGTGCCCGGCACTGTGCCGGAGCTGGCGCTGGCGCTGGGGCGGGACGCCGCCCAGAGCTCAAAACTGTGTTTTCAGACCAGCGAAGTCGATTTTTCCTTCCTCTTCAGAATCCCTGTACTGTTAGAACTTACTTTGGCTGTCTTTCTCGGAGAAAGAGTTTCTATGAGGTGAGAAAACTACGATATCGGAGGGAGCTCTGCATGGCTCAGCCGCTCCTCTGCCGTCTTCCGCCGAAATCCTTAATTTTTTAAATTTAAATGATGCCGGTGAGTCGGCTGCCGATAGGCATGCAGCCACTAAGGTCACCGTCAGAAAGGATATGGTCATGTGGAAAGAGGTTTTGAATAACAAATGGTATGGACCGGATCTGGTGAAAACGAGATCCAGGGGAGCTGTTTGTGTTTTTCCTCAGGGCCAAGAAGTGCCTCACTGGGTGCCAACGAGATTGACCAGGCCTGTGGAAATGACAGAAGAAACCCATTGCAAAAATAAAGACCCGCAAGATGAAGACGCCATCCACTTGCCCTGTGGTACAACTGATCCCCCTGCTACTTGCAACAGTGCTGACTGCAGCCCCGATGGCAGCAAAAGAAATGACACTATGGGCTGTGACTAAGGCATGGCCAGTACCTATGCCCTTGCATGCAGATTCTCCCTTCCTCCCCACCTTGTTTTCTGCAGACTGCAACATGGAAGTCACATGTGTTACTCGTATTTTTACTACTATGCCTAGGGGGCAGTATGGTCTGCCTCTGGTTGGTCTGTCACCTGCGAACCTAAACACGAAGGGACAAGGTTGTAATTTCACAGGCATTAGCCGCCTTGGAGTATGGAGCTTCCCGCCAGATTTGGCTTTCAGCCCTAAAAAGGGACTAAGCCCTCAATTGCACGGCCTTTGCACCCCAGGAAGCTGGTAGCTTCACTTGCACTAGGGATAGGCGTGCATTTGAGCAGAGCAGGATGCCGGGCAAGAGCACCGCACTTGGGAGTCCTGGGGTAACAGGCCCCAAGAAGAGCAAGTCTGATTGCACGTGGGTAGATACCCTAGACCCCACCTCTGGAAAAAAGGTATCGGACGGGTCTGGCGTCCGATGAATGGATAACACTCATGGGAAAGCCAGTACAATGTTCCAAAATAGCACACAGAGATCAGACCTCTACTCTTACCTGCACAAAAACAAAAAGGGGGAACTGCGGGAAGCCGGCAACAACGCCATTACAAGATGGCGCCTACTTCCTTGCAGCCTTACTGGTAAATAACGGCAAAGCCTAACGTACTTACTGGCCTGAACCCCGTGCATGCGAAAGTGAGTTCTAGTCCCAGCCAATCCCGTGGCGGCTGCTAGTAGCAACCGGTCACAGACCAATCAGGGAACGACACATGCTCACCCAACGGTATATAAGCAGGCGTTTTTGGCCTTTTGGCGCCCTTCGCTTCAGCTCTCCCTCAACCAAGCAGCTCCTCAATAAAATGTGATTGGGAAGGATCCTCGTGTGGTGGTCGCCTTTCCTCGCTGGACGGGGTTGCCGCCCGCCGCAGTTCCTAAATGACCTTTTATCTCTCTCCCCTCACCACAAATCAGATTCTTCTGAGGAGTTCCCAGTACATAATCCTTTCCACTGTGTAATTAGTTAACAGCTCCAGCTGTTTTTATTCTCAGAAGGGATACTCCCTGATATACAGCTGCCTACCCCCTTCGTAAGTGCAGGTCCTAAATGACCTTTTTTCTCTGTTCCCTCACCACAATCCAGATTCTTTTGGGGAGTTACCAGTACAGTAACCATACCAGGAAGTACTTAATTTATTAAGCGACTGCTTTTCTTAATCTAAGTGGAGATATTTACTGATAAACAGCTACCTATGCAGCATTTTCATGTCGTTCCTAAATGAGCTTTTATCTCTCTCCCCTCACCACAAATCAGATGCTTCTGAGCAGTTCGCAGTACATTATCCTTTCCCCTGTGTAATTACCTTAACAAGCTCCAGCTGTTTTTATTCTCAGAAGGTTTACTCCCTGATATACAGCTGCCTACCCCGTTCGTAAGTGCAGGTCCTAAATGAGCTTTTTTCTCTGTTCCCTTACCACAATCCAGATTCTTTTGGGGAGTTACCAGTACAGTAACCATACCAGGAAGTACTTATTTATTAAGCTACTGCTTTTCTTAATCTCAGTGGAGATATTTACTAATAAACAGCTACCTATGCAGCATTTTCATGTCGTTCCTAAATGAGCTTTAATCTGTCTTCCCTCACCACAAATCAGATTCTTCTGAGGAGTTCCCAGTACATTATCCTTTCCCCTCTGTAATTACCTTAACAAGCTCCAGCTGTTTTTATTCTCAGAAGGGATACTCCCTGATATACAGCTGCCTACCCCCTTCGTAAGTGCAGGTCCTAAATGACCTTTTTTCTCTGTTCCCTCACCACAATCCAGATTCTTTTGGGGAGTTACCAGTACATTAACCATACCAGAGAGTACTTAATTTATTAAGCGACTGCTTTTCTTAATCTCAGTGGAGATATTACTGATAAAAAGCTACCTATGCAGCATTTTCATGTCGTTCCTAAATGAGCTTTTATCTCTCTCCCCTCACCACAAATCAGATTCTTCTGAGGAGTTCCCAGTACATTATCCTTTCCCCTGTGTAATTACCTTAACAAGCTCCAGCTGTTTTTATTCTCAGAAGGTTTACTCCATGATATACAGCTGCCTACCCCCTTCGTAAATGCAGGTCCTAAATGAGCGATTTTCTCTGTTCCCTCACCACAATCCAGATTCTTTTGGGGATTTAACAGTACAGCAACCATACCAGGAAGTACTTCATTTATTACGCTACTGCTTTTCTTAATCTCAGTGGAGATATTTACTGATAAAGAGCTACATACGCAGCATGTCCATGTCCTTCCTAAATGAGTTTTATCTCTCTCCCCTCACCACAAATCAGATTCTTCTGAGGAGTTCCCAGTACATTATCCTTTCCCCTGTGTAATTCCAGCTGTTTTTATTCTCAGAAGGGATACTCCATGATATACAGCTGCCTACCCCCTTCGTAATTGCAGGTCCTAAATGAGCTTTTTTCTCTGTTCCCTCACCACAATCCAGATTCTTTTGGGGAGTTACCAGTACAGTAACCATACCAGGAAGTACTTAATTTATTAAGCTGATGGTTTTCTTAATCTCAGTGGAGATATTTACTGATAAACAGCAACCTATGCAACATTTTCATGTCGTTCCTAAATGAGCTTTTATTTCTCTCACCACACCACAAATAAGATTCTTCTGAGGAGTTCCCAGTACATTATCCTTTCTCCTGTGTAATTACGTTAACAAGCTCCAGCTGTTTTCAATCTCAGAAGGGATACTCCCTGATATACAGCTGCCTTCCCCATTCGTATGTGCAGGTCCTAAATGAGCTTTGTTCTCTGTTCCCTCACCACAATCCAGATTCTTTTGGGGAGTTACTAGTTCAGTAACCATACCAAGAAGTACTTAATTTATTAAGCTACTGCTTTTCTTAATCTCAGTGGAGATATTTACTGATAAACAGCTACCTAAGCAGCATGTTCATGTCGTTCCTAAATGAGCTTTTATCTCTCTCCCCTCACAACAAATCAGATGCTTCTGAGCAGTTCGCAGTACATTATCCTTTCCCCTGTGTAATTACCTTAACAGTCTCCAGCTGTTTTTATTCTCAGAAGGTTTACTCCCTGATATACAGCTGCCTACCCCCTTCGTAAGTGCAGGTCCTAAATGAACTTTTTTCTCTGTTCCCTCACCACAATCCAGATTCTTTTGGGGAGTTACCAGTACAGTAACCATACCAGGAAGTACTTAATTTATTAAGCTACTGCTTTTCTTAATCTCAGTGGAGATATTTACTGATAAACAGCTACCTATTCAGCATTCCATGTCGTTCATAAATGAGCTTTTATCTCTCTCCCCTCACCACAAATCAGATTCTTCTGAGGAATTCCCAGTACATTATCCTTTCCCTTGTCTAATTAACTTAACAAGCTCCAGCTGTTTTTATTCTCAGAAGGTTTACTCCCTGATATACAGCTGCCTTCCCCCTTCGCAAGTGCAGGTCCTAAATGAGCTTTTTTCTCTGTTCCCTCACCACAATCCAGATTCTTTTGGGGAGTTACCAGTAAAGTAACCATACCAGGAAGTACTTAATTTATTAAGCTACTGCTTTTCTTAATCTCAGTGGAGATATTTACTGAAAAACAGCTACATATGCAGCATTTTCATGTCGTTCTTAAATGAGCTTTTATCTCTCTCCCCTCACCACAAATCAGATTCTTCTGAGGAGTTCCCAGTACATTATCCTTTCCCCTGTGTAATTCCAGCTGTTTTTATTCTCAGAAGGGATAAACCCTGATATACAGCTGCCTACCCCCTTCGTAAGTGCAGGTCTTAATTCAGCTTTTTTCTCTGTTCCCTCACCACAATCCAGATTCTTTTGGGGAGTTACCAGTACAGTAACCATACCAGGAAGTACTTCATTTATTAAGCTACTGCTTTTCTTAATCTCAGTGGAGATATTTACTGATAAACAGCTACATACGCAGCATGTACATGTCGTTCCTAAATGAACTTTTATCTCTCTCCCCTCACCACAAATCAGATTCTTCTGAAGAGTTCCCAGTACATTATCCTTTCCCCTGTGTAATTCCAGCTGTTTTTATTCTCAGAAGGGATACTCCATGATATACAGCTGCCTACCCCCTTAGTAAGTGCAGGTCCTAAATGATCTTTTTTCTCTGTTCCCTCACCACAATCCAGATTCTTTTGGGGAGTTACCAGTACAGTAACCATACCAGGATGTACTTAATTTATTAAGCTGCTGGTTTTCTTAATCTCAGTGGAGATATTTACTGATAAACAGCAACCTATGCAACATTTTCATGTCGTTCTTAAATGAGCTTTTATCTCTCTCCCCTCACCACAAATAAGATTCTTCTGAGGAGTTCCCAGTACATTATCCTTTCCCCTGTGTAATTACCTTAACAAGCTCCAGCTGTTTTTATTCTCAGAAGGGATACTCCCTGATATACAGCTGCCAACCCCATTCGTAAGTGCAGGTCCTAAGTGAGCATTGTTCTCTGTTCCCTCACCAAAATCCAGGTTCTTTTGGGAAGTTACTAGTTCAGTAACCATACCAAGAAGTACTTAATTTATTAAGCTACTGCTTTTCTTAATCTCAGTGGAGATATTTACTGATAAACAGCTACATACGCAGCATGTCCATGTCGTTCCTAAATGAGCTTTTATCTCTCTCCCCTCACCACAAATCAGATTCTTCTGAGGATTTCCCAGTACATTATCCTTTCCCCTGTGTATTTACCTTAACAAGCTCCAGCTGTTTTTATTCTCAGAAGGGATACTCCCTGATATACAGCTGCCTACCCCTTCGTAAATGCAGGTCCTAAATGAGCTTTTTTCTCTGTTTCCTCACCACAATCCACATTCTTTTGGGGAGTTACCAGTATAGTAACCATACCAGGAAGTACTTAATTTATTAAGCTACTGCTTTTCTTAATCTCAGTGGAGATATTTTCTGATAAACAGCTACCTATGCAGCATTTTCATGTCGTTCCTAAATGAGCTTTTATCTCTCTCCCCTCACCACAAATCAGATTCTTCTGAGGAGTTCCCAGTACATGATCCTTTCCCCTGTGTAATTACCGTAACAAGCTCCAGCTGTTTTTATTCTCAGAAGGTTTACTCCCTGATATACAGCTGCTTACCCCCTTCGTAAGTGAAGGTCCTAAATGAGCTTTTTTCTCTGTTCCCTCACCACAATCCAGATTCTTTCGTGGAGTTTCCAGTACAGTAACCATACCAGGAAGTACTTAATTTATTAAGCTACTGCTTTTCTTAATCTCAGTGGAGATATAATCTGATAAACAGCTACCTATGCAGCATTTTCATGTCATTCCTAAATGAGCTTTTATCTCTCTTCCCTCACCACAAATCAGATTCTTCTGAGGAGTTCCCAGTACATTATCCTTTCCCCTGTGTAATTACCTTAACAAGCTCCAGCTGTTTTTATTCTCAGAAGGGATACTCCCTGATATACAGCTGCCTACCCCCTACGTAAGTGCAGGTCCTATATGACCTTTTTTCTCTGTTCCCTCACCACAATCCAGATTCTTTTGGGGAGTTACCAGTACAGTAACCATACCAGGAAGTACTTAATTTATTAAGCTACTGCTTTTCTTAATCTCAGTGGAGATATTTACTGATAAACAGCTACCTATGCAGCATTTTCATGTCGTTCCTAAATGAGCTTTTATCTCTCTCCCCTCACCACAAATCAGATTCTTCTGAGGAGTTCCCAGTACATTATCCTTTCCCCTGTGTAATTACCTTAACAAGCTCCAGCTGTTTTTATTCTCAGAAGGTTTACTCCCTGATATACAGCTGCCTACCCCCTTCGTAAATGCAGGTCCTAAATGAGCTTTTTTCTCTGTTGACTCACCACAATCCAGATTATTTTGGGGAGTTGCCAGTACAGTAACCATACCAGGAAGTACTTAATTTATTAAGCTACTGCTTTTCTTAATCACAGTGGAGATATTTACTGATAAACAGCTACATACGCAGCATGTCCATGTCGTTCCTAAATGAACTTTTATCTCTCTCCCCTCACCACAAATCAGATTCTTCTGAGGAGTTCCCAGTACATTATCCTTTCCCCTGTGTAATTCCAGCTGTTTTTATTCTCAGAAGGGATACTCCATGATATACAGCTGCCTAACCCCTTCGTAAGTGCAGGTCCTAAATGAGCTTTTTTCTCTGTTCCCTCACCACAATCCAGATTCTTTTGGGGAGTTACCAGTACAGTAACCATACCAGGAAGTACTTAATTTATTAAGCTGCTGGTTTTCTTAATCTCAGTGGAGATATTTACTGATAAACAGCAACCTATGCAACATTTTCATGTCGTTCCTAAATGAGCTTTTGTCTCTCTCCCCTCACCACAAATAAGATTCTTCTGAGGAGTTCCCAGTATATTATCCTTTCCCCTGTGTAATTACCTTAACAAGCTCGAGCTGTTTTTATTCTCAGAAGGGATACTCCCTGATATACAGCTGCCAACCCCATTCGTAAGTGCAGGTCCTAAATGAGCATTGTTCTCTGTTCCCTCACCACAATCCAGGTTCTTTTGGGAAGTTACTAGTTCAGTAACCATACCAAGAAGTACTTAATTTATTAAGCTACTGCTTTTCTTAATCTCAGTGGAGATATTTACTGATAAACAGCTACATACGCAGCATGTCCATGTCCTTCCTAAATGAGCTTTTATCTCTCTCCCCTCACCACAAATCAGATTCTTTTGAGGAGTTCCCAGTACATTATCCGTTCCCCTGTGTATTTACCTTAACAAGCTCCAGCTGTTTTTATTCTCAGAAGGGATACGCCCTGATATACAGCTGCCTACCCCCTTCGTAAATGCAGGTCGTAAATGAGCTTTTTTCTCTGTTCCCTCACCACAATCCAGATTCTTTTGGGGAGTTACCAGTATAGTAACCATACCAGGAAGTACTTCATTTACTAAGCTACTGCTTTTCTTAATCTCAGTGGAGACATTTACTGATAAGCAGCTACCTACGCAGCATGTTCATGTCGTTCCAAAATGAGCTTTTGTCTCTCTCCCCTCACCACAAATCAGATTCTTCTGAGGAGTTCCCAGTACATTATCCTTTCCCCTGTGTAATTACCTTAACAAGCTCCAGCTTTTTTTATTCTCAGAAGTTTTACTCCCTGATATACAGCTGCCTACCCCCTTCGTAAGTGCTGGTCCTAAATGAGCTTTTTTCTCTGTTCCCTCACCACAATCCAGATTCTTTTGGGGAGTTACCAGTAAAGTAACCATACCAGGAAGTACTTAATTTATTAAGCTGCTGCTTTTCTTAATCTCAGTGGAGATATTTACTGATAAACAGCTACCTATGCAGCATTCCATGTCGTTCATAAATGAGCTTTTATCTCTCTCCCCTCACCACAAATCAGATTCTTCTGAGGAGTTCCCAGTACATTATCCTTTCCCTTGTGTAATTACCTTAACAACCTCCAGCTGTTTTTATTCTCAGAAGGTTTACTCCCTTATATACATCTGCCTATCCCTTTCGTAAGTGCAGGTCCTAAATGAACTTTGTTCTCTGTTCCCTCACCACAATCCAGATTCTTTCGGGGAGTTACCAGTACAGTAACCATACCAGGAAGTACTTCATTTATTAAGCTAGTGCTTTTCTTAATCTCAGTGGAGACATTTACTGATAAGCAGCTACATACGCAGCATGTTCATGTCGTTCCTAAATGAGCTTTTGTCTCTCTCCCCTCACCACAAATCAGATTCTTCTGAGGAGTTCCCAGTACATTATCCTTTCCCCTGTGTAATTACCTTAACAAGCTCCAGCTTTTTTTATTCTCAGAAGTTTTACTCCCTGATATACAGCTGCCTACCCCCTTCGTAAGTGCTGGTCCTAAATGAGCTTTTTTCTCTGTTCCCTCACCACAATCCAGATTCTTTTGGGGAGTTACCAGTAAAGTAACCATACCAGGAAGTAAATAATTTATTAAGCTCCTGCTTTTCTTAATCTCAGTGGAGATATTTACTGATAAACAGCTACCTATGCAGCATTCCATGTCGTTCATAAATGAGCTTTTATCTCTCTCCCCTCACCACAAATCAGATTCTTCTGAGGAGTTCCCAGTACATTATCCTTATCCTTGTGTAATTACCTTAACAACCTCCAGCTGTTTTTATTCTCAGAAGGTTTACTCCCTTATATACATCTGCCTATCCCTTTCGTAAGTGCAGGTCCTAAATGAGCTTTTTTCTCTGTTCCCTCACCACAATCCAGATTCTTTTGGGGAGTTACCAGTACAGTAACCATACCAGGAAGTACTTAATTTATTAAGGTGCTGGTTTTCTTAATCTCAGTTTAGATATTTACTGATAAACAGCAACCTATGCAACCTTTTCATGTCGTTCCTAAATGAGCTTTTATTTCTCTCCCCTCACCACAAATAAGATTCTTCTGAGGAGTTCCCAGTACATTATCCTTTCCCCTGTGTAATTACCTTAACAAGCTCCAGCTGTTTTCATTTTCAGAAGGGATACTCACTGATATACAGCTGCCTACCCCATTCGTAAGTGCAGGTCTTAAATGAGCTTTGTTCTCTGTTCCCTCACCATAATCCAGATTCTTTTGGGGAGTTACTAGTTCAGTAACCATACCAAGAAGTACTTAATTTATTAAGCTACTGCTTTTCTTAATCTCAGTGGAGATATTTACTGATAAACAGCTACCTAAGCAGCATGTTCATGTCGTTCCTAAATGAGCTTTTATCTCTCTCCCCTCACCACAAATCAGATGCTTCTGAGCAGTTCGCAGTACATTATGCTTTCCCCTGTGTAATTACCTTACCAAGCTCCAGCTGTTTTTATTCTCAGAAAGTTTACTCCCTGATATACAGCTGCCTACTCCCTTCGTAATTGCAGGTCCTAAATGAACTTTTTTCTCTGTTCCCTCACCACAATCCAGATTCTTTTGGGGAGTTACCAGTACAGTAACCATACCAGGAAGTACTTAATTTATTAAGCTCCTGCTTTCTTAATCTCAGTGGAGATATTTACTGATAAACAGCTACCTATGCAGCATTCCATGTCGTTCGTAAATGAGCTTTTATCTCTCTCCCCTCACCACAAATCAGATTCTTCTGAGGATTTCCCAGTACATTATCCTTTCCCTTGTGTAATTACCTTAACAAGCTCCAGCTGTTTTTATTCTCAGAAGGTTTACTCCCTGATATACAGCTGCCTACCCCCTTCGTAAGTGCAGGTCCTAAATGAGCTTTTTTCTCTGTTCCCTCACCACAATCCAGATTCTTTTGGGGAGTTACCAGTACAGTAACCATACCAGGAAGTACTTAATTTATTAAGCTACTTCTTTTCTTAATCTCAGTAGAGAAATTTACTGATTAACAGCAAACTATGCAGCATGTTCATGTGGTTCCTAAATGAGCATTTATCTCTCTCCCCTCACCACAAATAAGATTCTTCTGAGGAGTTCCCAGTACATTATCCTTTCCCCTGTGTAACTACCTTAACAAGCTCCAGCTATTTTTATTCTCAGAAGGGATACTCCCTGATATACAGCTGCCTACCCCCTTCGTAAGTGCAGGTCCTAAATGAGCTTTTTTCTCTGTTCCCTCACAACAATCCAGATTCTTTTCCGGAGTTACCAGTTCAGTAACCATACCAGGAAGTAATTAATTTATTAAGCTACTGCATTTCTTAATCTTAGTGGAGATATTTACTTATAAACAGCTACCTACGCAGCATGTTCATGTGGTTCCTAAATGAGCTTTATTCTCTCCCCCCTCACCACAAATCAGATTCTTCTGAGGAGTTCCCAGTACATTATCCTTTCCCCTGTGTAATTACCTTAACAAGCTCCAGCTGTTTTTATTCTCAGAAAGGATACTCCCTGATATACAGCTGCCTACCCCCTTCGTAAGTGTAGTTCGTAAATGAGCTTTTTTCTCTGTTCCCTCCCGACAATCCAGATTCTTTTGGGGAGTTACCATTAAAGTAACCATACCAGGAAGTACTTAATTTATTAAGCTACTGCTTTTCTTAAACTCAGTGGAGATATTTACTGATAAACAGCTACCTATGCAGCATTTTCATGTCATTCCTAAATGAGCTTTTATCTCTCTCCCCTCACCACAAATCAGATTCTTCTGAGGAGTTCCCAGTACATTATCCTTTCCCCTGTGTAATTCCAGCTGTTTTTATTCTCAGAAGGGATACTCCCTGATATACAGCTGCCTACCCCCTTCGTAAGTGCAGGTCCTAAATGAGCTTTTTTCTCTGTTCCCTCACAACAATCCAGATTCTTTTCGGGAGTTACCAGTACAGTAACCATACCAGGAAGTACTTAATTTATTAAGCGACTGCTTTTCTTAATCTCAGTGGAGATATTTACTGATAAACAGCTACCTACGCAGCATGTTCATGTCGTTCCTAAAAGAGCTTTTATCTCTCTCCCCTCACCACAAGTCAGATTCTTCTGAGGAGTTCCCAGTACGTTATCCTTTCCCCTGTGTAATTACCTTAACAAGCTCCAGCTGTTTTTATTCTCAGAAGGGATACTCCCTGATACACAGGTGCCTACCCCCTTCGTAAGTGCAGGTCCTAAATGAGCTTTTTTCTCTGTTCCCTCACCACAATCCAGATTCTTTTGGGGAGTTACCAGTACTGTAACCATACCAGGAAGTAATTTATTAAGCTACTACTTTCTTAATCTCAGTGGAGATATTTACTGATAAACAGCTCCCTATTCAGCATGTTCATGTCGTTCCTAAATCAGCTTTTATCTCTCTCCCCTCACCACAAATCAGATTCTTCTGAGGAGTTCCCAGTACATTATCCTTTCCCCTGTGTAATTAACTTAACAAGCTCCAGCTGCTTTTATTTTAAGAATGTTTACTCCCTGATATACAGCTGCCTACCCCCTTCGTAACTGCAGGTCCTAAATGAGCTTTTTTCTCTGTTCCCTCACCACAATCCAGATTCTTTTGGGGAGTTACCAGTACAGTAACCATACCAGGAAGTACATAATTTATTAAGCTACTGCTTTTCTTAATCTCCGTGGAGATATTTACTGATAAACAGCTACCTATGCAGCATGTTCATGTCGTTCCTAAATGAGCTTTTATCTCTCTGCCCTCACCACAAATCAGATTCTTCTGAGGAGTTCCCAGTACATTATCCTTTCCCCTGTGTAATTACCTTAACAAGCTCCAGCTTTTTTTATTCTCAGAAGGGATACTCTCTGATATACAGCTGCCTACCCCCTTCGTAAGTGCAGGTACTAAATGAGCTTTTTTCTCTGTTCCCTCACCACAAATCAGATTCTTTTGGGGAGTTACCAGTACAGTAACCATACCAGGAAGTACTTAATTTATTAAGCTACTGCTTTTCTTAATCTCAGTGGAGATATTTTCTGATAAACAGCTACCTATGCAGCATTTTCATGTCGTTCCTAAATGAGCTTTTATCTCTCTCTCCTCACCACAAATCAGATTCTTCTGAGGAGTTCCCAGTACATGATCCTTTCCCCTGTGTAATTACCGTAACAAGCTCCAGCTGTTTTTATTCTCAGAGGGTATACTCCCTGATATACAGCTGCTTACCCCCTTCGTAAGTGCAGGTCCTAAATGAGCTTTTTTCTCTGTTCCCTCACCACAATCCAGATTCTTTCGTGGAGTTACCAGTACAGTAACCATACCAGGAAGTACTTAATTTATTAAACCTACTGCTTTTCTTAATCTCAGTGGAGATATTAACTGATAAACAGCTACCTATGCAGCATTTTCATGTCATTCATAAATGAGCTTTTATCTCTCTCCCCTCACCACAAATCAGACTGTTCTGAGGAGTTCCCAGTACATTATCCTTTCCCCTATGTAATTACCTTAACAAGCTCCAGCTGTTTTTATTCTCAGAAGGGATACTCCCTGATATACAGCTCCCTACCCCCTTCGTAAGTGCAGGTCCTAAATGAGATTTTTTCTCTGTTCCCTCACCACAACCAGATTCTTTTGGGGAGTTACCAGTACAGTAACCATACCAGGAAGTACTTAATTTATTAAGCTACTGCTTTTCTCTTATCTCCGTGGACATATTTACTGATAAACAGCTACCTATGCAGCATTTTAATGTCGTTCCTAAATGAGCTTTTATCTCTCACCCCTCACCAAAAATCAGATTCTTCTGAGTAGTTCCCAGTACATTATCCTTTCCCCTGTGTAATTACCTTAACAAGCTCCAGCTGTTTTTCTTCTCAGAAGGAATACTCCCTGATATACTGCTGCCTACCCCCTTGGTAAGTGCAGGTCCTAAATGAGCTTTTTTCTCTGTTCCCTCAACACAATCCAGATTCTTTTGGGGAGTTACCAGTACAGTAACCATACCAGGAAGTACTTAATTTATTAAGCTACTTCTTTTCTTAATCTCAATGGAGATATTTTCTGATAAACAGCTACCTATGCAGCATTTCCATGTCGTTCCTAAATGAGCTTTTATCTCTCTCCCCTCACCACAAATCAGACTCTTCTGAGGAGTTCCCAGTACATTATCCTATCCCCTGTGTAATTACCTTAAGAAGTTCCAGCTGTTTTTATTCTCAGAAGGGATACTCCCTGAGATACAGCTGCCTACACAATTCGCAAGTGCAGGTCCTAAATGAGCTTTTTTCTCTGTTCCCTCACCACAATCCAGATTCTTTTGGGGAGTTACCAGTACAGTAACCATACCAGGAAGTACTTAATTTATTAAGCTACTGCTTTTCTTAAACTCAGTTGAGATATTTACTGATAAACAGCTACCTACGCAGCATGTTCATGTCGTTCCTAAATGAGCTTTTATCTCTCTGCCCTCACCACAAATCAGATTCTTCTGAGGAGTTCCCAGTACATTATCCTTTCCCCTGTGTAATTACCTTAACAAGCTCCAGCTGTTTTTATTCTCAGAAGGTTTACTCCCTGATATACAGCTGCCTACCCCCTTCGTAAGTGCAGGTCCTAAATGAGCTTTTTTCTCTGTTCCCTCACCACAATCCAGATTCTTTTGGGGAGTTACCAGTACAGTAACCATACCAGGAAGTACTTAATTTATTAAGATACTGCTTTTCTTAATCTCAGTGGAGATATTTACTGATAAACAGCTACCTATGCAGCATTTTCATGTCGTTCCTAAATGAGCTTTTATCTCTCTCCCCTCACCACAAATCAGATTCTTCTGAGGAGTTCCCAGTACATTATCATTTCCCCTGTGTAATTACCTTAACAAGCTCAAGCTGCTTTTATTCTTAGAAGGTTCCCTCCCTGATATACAGCTGCCTACCCCCTTCGTAAGTGTAGGTCCTAAATGAGCTTTTTTCTCTGTTCCCTCACCACAATCCAGATTCTTTTGGGGAGTTACCTGTACAGTAACCATACCAGGAAGCACTTAATTCATTAAGATACTGCTTTTCTTAATCTCAGTGGAGATATTTAGTGATAAACAGCTACCTATGCAGCATTTTCATGTCGTTCCTTAAAGAGCTTTTATCTCTTTCCCCTCACCACAAATCAGATTCTTCTGAGGATTTCCCAGTACATTATCATTTCCCCTGTGTAATTACCTTAACAAGCTCAAGCTGCTTTTATTCTCAGTAGGTTTCCTCCCTGATATACAGCTGCCTACCCCCTTCGTAAGTGCAGGTCCTAAATGAGCTTTTTTCTCTGTTCCCTCACCACAATCCAGATTCTCTTGGTGAGTTACCAGTACAGTAACCATACCAGGAAGTACTTAATTTATTAAGCTACTGCTTTTCTTAATCTCAGTGGAGATATTTACTGATAAACATCTACCTATGCAGCATTTTCCTGTCGTTCCTAAATGAGCTTTTATCGCTCTCCCCAAACAACAAATCAGATTCTTCTGAGGAGTTCCCAGTACATTATCCTTTACCCTGTGTAATTACCTTAACAGGCTTCAGCTGGTTTTATTCTCAGAAGGTTTTCTCCCTGATATACAGCTGCCTACCCCCTTCGTAATTGCAGGTCCTAAATGAGCTTTTTTCTCTGTTCCCTCATCACAATCCAGATTCTTTTGGGGAGTTACCAGTACAGTAACCATACCAGGAAGTACTTAAGTTATTAAGCTACTGCTTTTCTTAATCTCAATGGAGATATTTACTGATAAACAGCTACCTATGCAGCATTGTCATGTCGTTCCTAAAGGAGCTTTTATTTCTCTCCCCGCACCACAAAGCAGATTCTTCTGTGGAGTTCCCAGTACATTATATTTTCCCCTGTGTACTTACCTTTACAAGCTCCAGCTGTTTTTATTCTCAGAAGGGATACTCCCTGATATACAGCTGCCTACCCCCTTCGTAAGTGCAGGTCCGAAATGAGCTATATTCTCTGTTCCCTCAACACAATCCAGATACTTTTGGGGAGTTACCAGTACAGTAACCATGCCACTAAGTACTTAATTTATTAAGCTACTGCTTTTCTTAATCTCAGTGGAGATATTTACTGATAAACAGCTACCTAAGCAGCATGTTCATGTCGTTCGTAATGAGCTTTTATCTCTCTACCCTCACCACAAATCAGATTCTTCTGAGGAGTTCCCAGTACATTATCCTTTCCCCTGTGTAATTACCTTAACAAGCTTCAGCTGTTTTTATTCTCAGAAGGTTTACTCCCTGATATACAGCTGCCTACCCCCTTCGTAAGAGCAGGTCCTAAATGAGCTTTTTTCTCTGTTCCCTCACAACAATCCAGATTCTTTTTGGGAGTTACCAGTACAGTAACCATACCAGGAAGTACTTAATTTATTAAGCTACTGCTTTTCTTAATCTCAGTGGAGATATTTACTGATAAACAGCTACCTACGCAGCACGTACATGTCGTTCCTAAATGAGCTTTTATCTCTCTCCCCTCACCACAAATCAGATTCTTCTGAGGAGTTCCCAGTACATTATTCTTTCCCCTGTGTAATTACCTTAACAAGCTCCAGCTGCTTTTATTCTCAGAAGGGATACTCCCTGATATACAGGTGCCTACCCCCTTCGTAAGTGCACGTCTTATATGAGCTTTATTCTCTGCTCCCTCACAACAATCCAGATTCTTTTGGGGAGTTACCAGTACAGTAACCATACCAGGAAGTACTTAATTTATTAAGCTGCTGGTTTTCTTAATCTCAGTGGAGATATTTACTGATAAACAGCTACCTACGCAGCATATTCATGTCGTAACTAAATGAGCTTTTATCTCTCTCCCCTCACCACAAATCAGATTCTTCTGAGGAGTTCCCAGTACATTATCCTTTTCCCTGTGTAATTACCTTAACAAGCTCCAGCTGTTTTTGTTCTCAGAAGGTTTACTCCCTGATATACAGCTGCCTACCTCCTTCGTAAGTGCAGGTCCTAAGTGAGCTTTTTTCTCTGTTCCCTCACGACAATCCAGATTCTTTTGGGGAGTTTCCAGTACAGTAACCATACCAGGAAGTACTTAATTTATTAAGCAACTGCTTTTCTTAATCTCAGTGGAGATATTTACTGATAAACAGCTACCTACGCAGCATGTTCATGTCGTAACTAAATGAGCTTTTATCTCTCTCCCCTCACCACAAATCAGATTCTTCTGAGAATTTCCCAGTACATTATCCTTTCCCCTGTGTAATTACCTTAACAAGCTCCAGCTGTTTTTATTCTAGGAAGGTTTATTCCCTGATATACAGCTGCCTACCCCCTTCGTAAGTGCCGGTCCTAAATGAGCTTTTTTCTCTGTTCCCTCACCACAATCCAGATTCTATTGGGGAGTTACCAGTACAGTAACCATACCAGGAATTACTTAATTTATTAAGCTACTGCTTTTCTTAATCTCAGTGGAGATATTTACTGATAAACACATACTTACGCACCATGTTCTTGTCGTTCCTATATTAGATTTTATCTCTCTCCCCTCACCACAAATCAGATTCTTCTGAGGATTTCCCAGTACATTACCTTTTCCCTGTGTAATTTCCTTAACAAGCTCCAGCTGTTTTTATTCTCAGAAGGTTTACTCCCTGATATACAGCTGCCTACCTCCTTTGTAAATGCAGGTCCTAAATGAGCTTTTTTCTCTGTTCCCTCACCACAATCCAGATTCTTTTGGGAAGTTACAAGTACAGTAACCATACCAGGAAGTACTTAATTTATTAAGCTACTGCTTTTCTTAATCTCAGTGGAGATATTTACTGATAAACAGCTACCTACGCAGCATGTTCTTGTCGTTCCTATATTAGCTTCTATCTCTCTCCCCTCACCACAAATCAGATACTTCTTAGGACTTCCCAGTACATTATCCTTTCCCCTGTGTAATTACCTCAACAAGGTCCAGCTGTTTTTATTCTCAGAAGGTTTACTCCCTGATATACAGCTGCCTACCCCTTCGTAATTGCAGGTCCTAAATGACCTTTTTTCTCTGTTCGCTCACCATAATCCAGATTCTTTTGGGGAGTTACCAGTACAGTAACCATACCAGGAAGTACTTAATTTATTAAGCTACTGCTTTTATTAATCTCAGTGGAGATATTTACTGATAAACAGCTACCTATGCAGCATGTTCATGTCGTTCCTAAATGAGCTTTTATCTCTCTCCCCTCACCACAAATCAGATTCTACTGAGGAGTTCCCAGTACATTATCCTTTCCCCTGTGTAACTACCTTAACAGGCTCCAGCCGGTTTTATTCTCAGGAGGTTTACTCCCAAATATACAGCTGCCTACCCCCTTCGTAAGTGCAGGTCCTAAATGAGCTTTTTTCTCTGATCCCTCACCACAATCCAGATTCTTTTGGGGAGTTACCAGTACAGTAACCATACCAGGAAGTACTTAATTTATTAAGCTACTGCTTTTCTTAATCTCAGTGGAGATATTTACGGATAAACAGCTACCTACGCAGCATGTTCATGTCGTTCGTAAATGAGCTTTTATCTCTCACCCCTCACCAAAAATCAGATTCTTCTGAGTAGTTCCCAGTACATTATCCTTTCCCCTGTGGAATTACCTTAACAAGCTCCAGCTGTTTTTCTTCTCAGAAGGAATACTCCCTGATATACTGCTGCCTACCCCCTTGGTAAGTGCAGGTCCTAAATGAGCTTTTTTCTCTGTTCCCTCAACACAATCCAGATTCTTTTGGGGAGTTACCAGTACAGTAACCATACCAGGAAGTACTTAATTTATTAAGCTACTTCTTTTCTTAATCTCAATGGAGATATTTTCTGATAAACAGCTACCTATGCAGCATTTCCATGTCGTTCCTAAATGAGCTTTTATCTCTCTCCCCTCACCACAAATCAGACTCTTCTGAGGAGTTCCCAGTACATTATCCTATCCCCTGTGTAATTACCTTAAGAAGTTCCAGCTGTTTTTATTCTCAGAAGGGATACTCCCTGAGATACAGCTGCCTACACCATCGCAAGTGCAGGTCCTAAATGAGCTTTTTTCTCTGTTCCCTCACCACAATCCAGATTCTTTTGGGGAGTTACCAGTACAGTAACCATACCAGGAATTACTTAATTTATTAAGCTACTGTTTTCCTTAATCTCAGTGGAGATATTTACTGATAAACAGCTACCTTCGCAGCATGTTCATGTCGTTCCTAAGTGAGCTTTTATCTCTCTCCCCTCACCACGAATAAGATTCTTCTGAGGAGTGCCCCATACATTATCCTTTCCCTGTGTAGTTACCTTAACAAGGTCCAGCTGTTTTTATTCTCAGAAGGTTTACTCTGATTTGTGGTGAGGGAGAGAGATAAAAGCTCATTTAGGAACGACATGAACATGCTGCTTATGTAGCTGTTTATAAGTAAATATCTCCACTGAGATTAAGAAAAGCAGTACCTTAATAAATTAAGTACTTCCTGGTATCGTTACTGTACTGGTAAATCCCCAAAAGGATCTGGATTGTGGTGAGGGAACAGAAAAAAAAGCTCATTTAGGACCTGCACTTACGAACGGGGTAGGCAGCTGTTTATCAGGGAGTATGCCTTCTGAGAATAAAAACAGCTGCAGCTTGTTAATGTAATTACACAGGGGAAAGGATAGTGTACTGGGAACTCCTCAGAAGAATGTGATTTGTGGTGAGGGGAGAGATAAAAGCTCATTTACAAACGACATGAAAATGCTGCATAGGTAGCTGTTTATCAGTAAATATCTCCACTATGATTAAGAAAAGCAGTAGCTTAATAAATTAAGTACTTCCTGGTATGGTTACTGTACTGGTAACTCCCCAAAAGAATCTGGATTGTGGTGAGGGAACAGAGAAATAAGCTCATTTAGGACCTGCACTTAGGAAGGGGCTAGGCAGCTGTATATCAGGGAGTATCCCTTATGAGAATAAAAACAGCTGGAGTTGTTAAGGTAATTCCACAGGGGAAAGGATAATGTACTGGGAACTCCTCAGAAGAATCTGATTTTGGGTGAGGAGAAAAAGATAAAAGCTCATTTAGGAACGACATGAACATGCTGCATAGGTAACTGGTTATCAATTAATATCTCCACTGAGATTAAGAGAAGCAGTAGCTTAATAAATTGCGTACTTCCTGGTATGTTTTCTGTACTGGAACCTCCCCAAAAGAATCTGGATTGTGGTGAGGGAACAGAGAAAAAAGCTCATTTAGGACATGCACTTACGAAGGGGGTAGGCAGCTGTATTAGCTTAATAAATTAAGTACTTCCTGGTTTGGTAACTGTACTGGTAACACCCCAAAAGAATCTGGATTGTGGTGAGGGAACAGAGAAATAGCTCATTTAGGACCTGCACTTACGAAGGGGGTAGGCAGCTGTATATCAGGGAGTAAACTTTCTGAGAATAAAAACAGCTGGAGCTTCTAAGGTAATTACACAGGGGAAAGGATAATGTACTGGGAACTCCTCAGAAGAATCTGATTTGTGGTGAGGGGAGAGAGATAAAAGCTCATTTAGGAACGACATGAACAGGCTGGGTAGGTAGCTGTTTATCAGTAAATATCTCCACTGAGATTAAGAAAAGCAGTAGCTTAATAAATTAAGTACTTCCGGATTGGTTACTGTACTGGTAACTCCCTAAAAGAATCTGGTTTGTGGTGGGGGAACAGAGAAAATAGCTCATTTAGAACCTGCACTTACGACGGGGTAGGCAGCTGTTTATCACGGAGTATCCCTTCTGAGACTAAAAACAGCTGGAGCTTGTTAAGGTAATTGCACTGGGGAAAGTATAATGTACTGGGAAATCCTCAGAAAAATCTGATTTGTGGTGAGGGGAGACAGAAAAATGCTCATTTAGGAACGACAGCAAAATGCTGCCTAGTTAGCTGTTTAGCAGTAAATATCTCCACTGAGATTAAGAAAAGCAGTAGCTTAATAAATTAAGCACTTCCTTGTATGGTTACTGTACTGGTAACTCCCCAAAAGAATCTGGATTGTGGTGAGGGAACAGAGAAAAAAGCTCATTTAGGACCTGCACTTACGAAGGGGTAGGCAGCTGTATATTAGGGAGTATCCCGTCTGAGAATAAAAACAGCTGGAGCTTGTTAAGGTAATTACACAGGGGAAAGGATAATGTACTGGGAACTCCAGAAGAATCTGATTTTTGGTGAGGGGAGACAGATAAATGCTCATTTAGGAACGACAGCAAAATGCTGCCTAGTTAGCTGTTTAGCAGTAAATATCTCCACTGAGATTAAGAAAAGCAGTAGCTTAATAAATTAAGCACTTCCTTGTATGGTAACTGTACTGGTAACTCCCCAAAAGTATCTGGTTTGTGGTGAGGGAACAGAGAAAAAAGCTCATTTAGGACCTGCACTTACGAAGGGGGTAGGCAGCAGTATATCAGGGAATAAACCTTCTGAGAATAAAAACAGCTGGAGCGTGTTAAGGTAATTACACAGGGGAAAGGTTAATGTACTGGGAACTCCTCAGAAGAATCTGATTTGTGGTGAGGGGGAGAGATAAAAGCTCATTTAGGAACGACATGAACATGCTGCGTAGGTAGCTGTTTATCAGTAAATATCTCCACTGAGATTAAGAAAAGCAGTAGCTTAATAAATTAAGTACTTCCTGGTATGGTTACTGTACTCCTAACTCCCCAAAAGAATCCGGACTGTGGTGAGGGAACAGAGAAAAAAGGTAATTTTGGACCAGCACTTACGAAGGGGGTTGGCAGCTGTATAGCAGGGAGTAAACCTTCTGAGAATAAAAACAGATGGAGCTTGTTAAGGTAATTACACAGGGGAAACAATGTACTTGGAACTCCTCAGAAGAATCTGAATTGTGGTGAGGGGAGAGAGATAAAAGCTCATTTAGGAACAACATGAACATGCTGCGTAGGTAGCTGTTTATCAGTAAATATCTCCACTGAGAATAAGAAAAGCAGTAGCTTAATAAATTAAGTACTTCCTGGTTTGGTTACTGTACTGGTAACTCCCCAAAAAATCTGGATTGTGGTGAGGGAACAGAGAAAAAAGCTCATTTAGGACCTGCACTTACGAAGGGGGTAGGCAGCTGTATTAGCTTAATAAATTAAGTACTTCCTGGTATGGTTACTGTACTGGTAACTGCCCAAAAGAATCTGGATTGTGGTGAGGGTACAGAGAAAAAAGCTAATTTAGGACCTGCACTTACGAAGGGGGTAGGCAGGTGTATTAGCTTAATAAATTATGTACTTCCTGGTATGGTAACTGTACTGGTAACACCCCAAAAGAATCTGGATTGTGGTGAGGGAACAGAGAGAAAAGCTCATTTAGGACCTGCACTTACGAAGAGGGTATGCAGCTGTATATCAGCGAGTATCCCTTCTGAGAATAAAAACAGCTGGAGCTTGTGAAGTTAATTACACAGGGGAAAGGATAATGTACTGGGAACTCCTCAGAAGAATCTGATTTGTGGTGAGGGGATAGATAAAAGCTCATTTACAAACGACATGAAAATGCTGCATAGGTAGCTGTTTATCAGTAAATATCTCCACTGAGATTAAGAAAAGCAGTAACTTAATAAATTAAGTACTTCCTGGTATGGTTACTGTACTGGTAACTCCCCAAAAGAATCTGGATTGTGGTGAGGGAACAGAGAAAAAAGCTCATTTACGAACTGCACTTACGAAGGGGGTAGGCTGTATATCAGGGAGTATCCCTTCTGAGAATAAAAACAGATGGAGCTTGTTAAGGTAATTACACAGGGGAAAGGATAATGTACTGGGAACTCCTCAAAAGAATCTGATTTGTGGTGAGGGGAGAGAGATAAAAGCTCATTTAGGAACGACCTGAACATGCTGCATAGGTAGCTGTGTATCAGTAAATATCTCCACTCAGATTAAGAAAAGCTGTAGCTTAGTAGATTAAGTACTTCCTGGTATGATTCCTGTACTGGTAACTCACCAAAAGAATCTGGATTGTGGTGAGGGAACAGAGAAAAAAGCTCATTTAGGACCTGCACTTACGAAGGGGGTAGGCAGCTGTATATCAGGGAGTATCCCTTCTGAGAATAAACACAGCTGGAGCTTCTCAAGGTAATTACACAGGGGAAAGGATAATGTACTGGGAACTCCTCAGAAGAATCTGATTTGTGGTGAGGGGAGAGAGATAAAAGCTCATTTAGGAACGACATGAACATGCTGCGTAGGTAGCTGTTTATCGGTAAATATCTCCACTGAGATTAAGAAAAGCAATAGATTAATAAATTAAGTACTTCCTGGTATGGTTACTGTACTGGTAACTCCCCAAAACAATCTGGATTGTGGTGAGATAACAGAGAAAAAAGCTCATTTAGGACCTGCAATTACGAAGGGGGTAGGCAGCTGTATTAGCTTAATAAATTAAGTACTTCCTGGTATGGTTACTGTACTGGTAACTCCCCAAAAGAATCTGGATTGTGGTGAGGGAACAGAGAAAAAAGCTAATTGAGGACCTGCACTTATGAAGGGGGTAGGCAGCTGTATTAGCTTAATAAATTAAGTACTTCCTGGTATGGTTACTGTACTGGTAACTCCCCAAAAGAATCTGGATTGTGGTGAGGGAACAGAGAAAAAAGCTAATTTAGGACCTGCACTTACGAAGGGGGTAAGCAGCTGTATTAGCTTAATAAATTAAGTACTTCCTGGTATGGTAACTGTACTGGTAACACCCCAAAAGAATCTGGATTGTGGTGAGGGAACAGAGAAAAAAGCTCATTTAGGACCTGCACTTACGAAGAGGGTAGGCAGCTGTATATCATCGAGTATCCCTTCTGAGAATAAAAACAGCTGGAGCTTGTTAAGTTAATTACACAGGGGAAAGGATAATGAACTGGGAACTCCTAAGAAGAATCTGATTTGTGGTGAGGGGAGAGAGATAAAAGCTCATTTAGGAACGACATGAACATGCTGCTTAGGAAGATGTTGATCGGTAAATATCTCCACTGAGATTAAGAAAAGCAGTAGCTTAATAAATTAAGTACTTCCTGGTATGGTTACTGTACTGGTAACTCCCCAAAAGAATCTGGATTGTGGTGAGGGAACAGAGAAAAAAGCTCATTTAGGACCTGCACTTACGAAGGGGGTAGGCAGCTGTATATCAGGGAGAATCCGTTCTGAGAATAAAAACAGCTGGAGCTTGTTAAGGTAATTACACAGGGGAAAGGATAAGGTACTGGGAACTCCTCAGAAGAATCTGATTTGTGGTGAGGGGGAGAGATAAAAGCTCATTTAGGAACGACATGAACATGCTGCGTAGGTAGCTGTTTATCAGTAAATATCTCCACTGAGATTAAGAAAAGCAGTAGCTTAATGAATTAAGTACTTCCTGGTATGGTTACTGTACTCCTAACTCCACAAAAGAATCCGGATTGTGGTGAGGGAACAGAGAAAAAAGGTAATTTTGGACCTGCACTTACGAAGGGGGTTGGCAGCTGTATAGCAGGGAGTAAACCTTCTGAGAATAAAAACAGATGGAGCTTGTTAAGGTAATTACACTGGGGAAACGATAATGTACTTGGAACTCCTCAGAAGAATCTGAATTGTGGTGAGGGGAGAGAGATAAAAGCTCATTTAGGAACAACATGAACATGCTGCGTAGGTAGCTGTTTATCAGTAAATATCTCCACTGAGAATAAGAAAAGCAGTAGCTTAATAAATTAAGTACTTCCTGGTTTGGTTACTGTACTGGTAACTCCCCCAAAAATCTGGATTGTGGTGAGGGAACAGAGAAAAAAGCTCATTTAGGACCTGCACTTACGAAGGGGGTAGGAAGCTGTATTAGCTTAATAAATTAAGTACTTCCTGGTATGGATACTGTACTGGTAACTCCCCAAAAGAATCTGGATTGTGGTGAGGGAACAGAGAAAAAAGCTAATTTAGGACCTGCACTTACGAAGGGGGTAGGCAGCTGTATTAGCTTAATAAATTATGTACTTCCTGGTATGGTAACTGTAATGGTAACACCCCAAAAGAATCTGGATTGTCGTGAGGGAACAGAGAGAAAAGCTCATTTAGGACCTGCACTTACGAAGAGGGTATGCAGCTGTATATCAGCGAGTATCCCTTCTGAGAATAAAAACAGCTGGAGCTTGTGAAGTTAATTACACAAGGGAAAGGATAATGTACTGGGAACTCCTCAGAAGAATCTGATTTGTGGTGAGTGGAGAGAGATAAAATCTCATTTAGGAACAACATGAACATGCTGCTTACGTAGCTGTTTATCAGTAAATATCTCCACTGAGAATAAGAAAAGCAGTAGCTTAATAAATTAAGTACTTCCTGGTATGGTTACTGTACTGGTAACTCCCCAAAAGAATCTGGATTGTGGTGAGGGAACAGAGAAAAAAGCTCATTTAGGACCTGCACTTACGAAGGGGGTAGGCAGCTGTATATCAGGGAGTAAACCTTCTGAGAATAAAAACAGATGGAGCTTGTTAAGGTAATTACACAGGGGAAACGATAATGTACTTGGAACTCCTCAGAAGAATCTGAATTGTGGTGAGGGGAGAGAGATAAAAGCTCATTTAGGAACAACATGAACATGCTGCGTAGGTAGCTGTTTATCAGTAAATATCTCCACTGAGAATAAGAAAAGCAGTAGCTTAATAAATTAAGTACTTCCTGGTTTGGTTACTGTACTGGTAACTCCCCAAAAAATCTGGATTGTGGTGAGGGAACAGAGAAAAAAGCTCATTTAGGACCTGCACTTACGAAGGGGGTAGGCAGCTGTATTAGCTTAATAAATTAAGTACTTCCTGGTATGGTTACTGTACTGGTAACTCCCCAAAAGAATCTGGATTGTGGTGAGGGTAAAGAGAAAAAAGCTAATTTAGGACCTGCACTTACGAAGGGTGTAGGCAGCTGTATATCAGGGAGTAAACCTTCTGAGCATAAAAGCAGCTGGAGGTTGTTAAGGTAATTACACAGGGGAAAGGATAATGTACTGGGAACTCCTCAGAAGAATCTGATTTGTGGGGACGGGAGAGAGATAAAAGCCCATTTACGAACGACATGAACATGCTGCGTAGGTAGCTGTTTATCAGTAAATATCTCGACTGAGATTAAGAAAAGCAGTAGCGGGCTGGGGATATAGCCTAGTGGCAAGAGTGCCCGCCTCGGATACATGAGGCCCTAGGTTCGATTCCCCAGCACCACATACAGAAAATGGCAAGAAGCGGCGCTGTGGCTCAAGTGGCAGAGTGCTAGCCTTGAGTCGGAAGAAGCCAGGGACAGTGCTTAGGCCCTGAGTCCAAGGCCCAGGACTGGCCAAAAAAAAAAAAAAAAAGAAAAAGAAAAAGAAAAGCAGTAGCTTAATAAATTAAGTACTTCCTGGTATGGTTACTGTACTGGTAACTCCCCAAAAGAATCTGGATTGTGGTGAGGGAACAGAGAAAAAAGCTCATTTAGGACCTGCACTTACGAAGGGGGTGGCAGCTGTATTAGCTTAATAATTTAAGTACTTCCAGGCATGGTTACTGTACTGGTAACTCCCCAAAAGAATCTGGATTGTGGTGAGGGAACAGAGAAAAAAGCTCATTTAGGACCTGCACATACGAAGGGGGTAGGCAGATGTATATCAGGGAGTAAACCTTCTGAGAATAAAAACAGCTGGTGCTTGTTAAGGTAATTACACAGGGGAAAGGATAATGTACTGGGAACTCCTCAGAAGGATCTGATTTGTGGTGAAGGGAGCGAGATAAAAGCTCAATTAGTAACGACATGAACATGCTGCGTAGGTAACTGTTTATCATTAAATATCTCCACTGAGATTAAGAAAAGCAGTAGCTTAATAAATTAAGTACTTCCTGGTATGGGTACTGTACGGGAAACTCCCCAAAAGAATCTGGATTGTGGTGAGGGAACCGAGAAAAAAGCTCATTTAGGACCTGCACTTACGAAGGGGGTAGGCAGCTTTATATCAGGGAGTAAATCTTCTGAGAATAAAAACAGCTGGAGCTTCTCAAGGTAATTACACAGGGGAAAGGATAATGTACTGGAAACTCCTGAGAAGAATCTGATTTGTGGTGAGGGGAGAGAGATAAAAGCTAATTTAGGAACGACATGAACATGCTGCCTAGCTAGCTGTTTATCAGTAAATATCTCCACTGAGATTAAGAAAAGCAGTAGCTTAATAAATTAAGTACTTCCTGGTATGGTTACTGTAATGGTACCTCCCCAAAAGAATCTGGATTGTGGTGAGGGAACAGAGAAAAAAGCTCATTTAGGACCTGCACTTACGAAGGGGGTAGGCAGCTGTATATCAGGGAGTAAACCTTCTGAGAATAAAAACAGCTGGAGATTGTTAAGGTAATAACACAGGGGAATGGATAATGTACTGGGAACTCCTGAGAAGAATCTGATTTGTGGTGAGGGGAGAGAGATAAAAGCTCATTTAGGAACGACATGAACATGCTGCGTAGGTAGGTGTTTATCAGTAAAAATCTCCACTGAGATTAAGAAAAGCAGTAGCTCGATAAATTAAGTACTTCCTGGTATGGTTACTGTACTGGTAACTCCCCAAAAGATTCTGGATTGTGGTGAAGGAACATAGAAAAAAGCTCATTTAGGACCTCCACTTACGAAGGGGGTAGGCAGCTGTATTAGCTTAATAAATTAAGTACTTCCTGATATGGTTACTGTACTGGTAACTCCCCAAAAGAATCTGGATTGTGGTGAGGGAACAGAGAAAAAAGCTAATTTAGGACCTGCACTTACGAAGGGGGTAGGCAGCTGTATATCAGGGAGTAAATCTTCTGAGAATAAGAACTGCTGGAGCTTGTAAAGGTAATTACACAGGGGAAAGGATAATGTACTGGGAACTCCTCAGAAATATCTGATTTGTGGTGAGGGGAGAGAGATAAAAGCTCATTCAGGAACGACATGAACATGCTGCGTAGGTCGCTGTTTATCAGTAAATATCTGCACTGAGATTAAGAAAAGCAGTAGCTTAATAAATTAAGTACTTCCTGGTATGGATACTGTACTGGTAACTCCCCAAAAGAATCTGGATTTTGGTGAGGGAACAGAGAAAAAAGCTCATTTAGGACCTGCACTTACGAAGGGGGTAGGCTGCTGTATATCAGGGAGTAAACCTTCTGAGAATAAAAACAGCTGGTGCTTGTTAAGGTAATAAAACAGGGGAAAGGATAATGTACTGGGAACTCCTGAGAAGAATATGATTTGTGGTGAGGGGAGAGAGATAAAAGTTCATTTAGGAACGACATGATCATGCTGCGTAGGTAGCTGTTTATCAGTATATATCTCCACTAAGATTAAGAAAATCAGTAGCTTAATAAATTAAGTACTTCCTGGTATGGATACTGTACTGGTAACTCCCCAAAAGAATCTGGATTGTGGTGAGGGAACAGAGAAAAAAGCTCATTTATGACCTGCACTTACGAAGGGGGTAGGCAGCTGTATATCAGGGAGTAAAACTTTTGGGAATAAAAAGAGCTGGAGCTTGTTAAGGTAATTACACAGGGGAAAGGATAATGTACTGGGAACTCCTCAGAAGAATCTGATTTGTGGTGAGGGGAGAGAGATAAAAGCTCATTTAGGAACGACAGAAAATGCTGCATAGGTAGCTGTTAATCAGTAAATATCTCCACTGAGATTAAGAAAAGCAGTAGCTTAATAAATTAAGTACTTCCTGGTATGGTTACTGTACTGGTAACTCCCCAAAATAATCTAGATTGTGGTGAGGGAACAGAGAAAAAAACTCATTTAGGACTTGAACTTACGAAGGGGATAGGCAGCTGTATATCAGGGAGTATCCCTTCTGAGAATAAAAACAACTGGAGCTTGTTAAGGTAATTACACAGGGGAAAGGATAATGTACTGGGAACTCCTCAGAAGAATATGATTTGTGGTTAGCGGAGATAGATAAAAGCTCATTTAGGAACGACATGAAAATGCTGCATAGGTAGCTGTTTATCAGTAAATATCTCCACTGAGATTAAGAAAAGCAGTAGCTTAATAAATTAAGTACTTCCTGGTATGGTTACTGTACTGGTAACTCCCCAAAACAATCTGGATTGTGGTGAGGGAACAGAGAAAAAAGCTCATTTAAGACCTGCGCTTACGAAGGGGGTAGTCAGCTGTATATCAGGGAGTAAACCTTCTGAGAATAGATACAGCTGGAGCTTGTTAAGATAATTACACAGGGGAAAGGATAATGTACTGGGAACTCCTCAGAAGAATCTGATTTGTGGTGAGGGGAGAGAGATAAAAGCTCATTTAGGAACGACATGAACATGCTGGTTAGGTAGCTGTTTATCAGTAAATATCTCCACTGAGATTAAGAAAAGCAGTAGCTTAATAAATTAAGTACTTCCTGGTATGGTTACTCTACTGGTAACTCCCCAAAAGAATCGGGATTGTGGTGAGGCAACAGAGAAAAAAGCTCATTTAGGACCTGCACTTACGAAGGGGGTAGGCAGCTGTATATCAGGGAGAAAACCTTCTGAGAATAAAAACAGCTGGAGCTTGTTAAGGTAATTACACAGGGGAAAGGATAATGTACTGGGAACTCCTCAGAAGAATCTGATTTGTGGTAAGGGGAGAGAGATAAAAGCTCATTTATGAACAATATGAACATGCTGCGTAGGTAGCTGTTTATCAGTAAATATCTCCACTGAGATTAAGAAAAGCAGTAGCTTAATAAATTAAGTACTTCCTGGTATGGTTACTGTACTGGTAACTCCCCAAAAGAATCTGGATTGTGGTGAGGGAACAGAGAAAAAAGCTCATTTAGGAACTGCACTTAAGAAGCGGGTAGGCAGCTGTACATCAGTGAGTAAACCTTTGAGAATAAAAACCGCTGGAGCTTGTTAAGGTTATTACACAGAGGAAAGGATAATGTACTGGGAACTCCTCAGAAGAGTCTGATTTGTGGTGAGGGGAGAGAGATAAAAGCTCATTTAGGAACGACATGAAAATGCCGCATAGGTAGCTGTTTATCAGTAAATATCTCCACTGAGATTAAGAAAAGCAGTAGCTTAATAAATTAAGTACTTCCTGGTATGGTTACTGTAATGGTAACTCCCCAAAAGAATCGGGATTGTGGTGAGGGAACAGAGAAAAAAGCTCATTTAGGACCTGCACTTACGAAGGGGGTAGGCAGCTGTATATCAGGGAGTATCACTTCTGAGAATAAAAACAGCTGGAGCTTGTTAAGGTAATTACACTGGGGAAAGGATAATGTACTGGGAACTCCTCAGATGAATCTGATTTTTGGTGAGGGGTGAGAGATAAAAGCTCATTAAGGAACGACATGAAAATGCTGCATAGGTAGCTGTTTATCAGTAAATATCTCCACTGAAATTAAGAAAAGCAGTAGCTAAATATATGAAGTACTTCCTGGTATGGTTACTGTACTGGTAACTCCCCAAAAGAATCTGGATTGTGGTGAGGGAACAGAGAAAAAAGCTCATTTAGGACCTGCACTTACGAAGGGGGTAGGCAGCTGTACATCAGGGAGTAAACCTTTGAGAATAAAAACAGCTGCAGCTTGTTAAGGTAATTATACAGAGGAAAGGGTAATGTACTGGGAAGTCCTCAGAAGAATCTGATTTGTAGTGAGGGGAGAGAGATAAAAGCTCATTTAGGAACGACAGAAAATGCTGCATAGGTAGCTGTTTATCAGTAAATATCTCCACTGAGATTAAGAAAAGCAGTAGCATAATAAGTAAGTACTTCCTGTTATGGTTACTGTACTGGTAATTCCCCAAAGAATCTGGATTGTGGTGAGGGAACAGAGAAAAAAGCTCATTTAGGACCTGCACTTACGAAGGGGGTAGGCAGCTGTATATCAGAGAGAAAACCTTCTGAGAATAAAAACAGCTGGAGCTTGCTAAGGTAAATACACAGGGTAAAGGATAATGTACTGGGAACTCCTCAGAAGAATCTGAATTGTGGTGAGGTGAGAAAGATAAAAGCTCATTTAGGAACGACATGAAAATGCTGCATAGGTAGCTGTTTATCAGTAAATATCTCCACTGAGATTAAGAAAAGCAGTAGCTTAATAAATTATGTACTTCCTGGTATGGTTACTGTACTGGAAACTCCCCAAAAGAATCTGGATTGTGGGAGGGAACAGAGAAAAAAGCTCATTTAGGACCTGCATTTACGAAGGAGGTAGGCAGCTGTATATCAGGAAGTAAACCTTCTGAGAATAAAAACAGCTGGAGATTGTTAAGGTAATTACACAGGGAAACGGATAATGTACTGGGAACTCCTCAGAAGAATCTGATTTGTGGTGAGGGGAGAGAGATAAAAGCTCATTTTGGAACGACATGAACATGCTGCGTAGGTAGCTGTTTATCAGTAAATATCTCCACTGAGATTAGGAAAAGCAGTGGCTTAACAAATTAAGTACTTCTTGGTATGGTTACTGTACTGGTAACACCCCAAAAGGATCTGGATTGTGGAGAGGGAACAGAGAAAAAAGCTCATTTAGGACCTGCACTTACGAAGGGGCTAGGCAGCTATATATCCGGGAGTATCCCTTCTGAGAATAAAAACAGCTGGAGCATCTTAAGGTAATTACACAGGGGAAAAAATAATGTACTGGGAACTACTCTGAAGAATCTCTATTGTGGAGAGGGAACAGAGAAAAAAGCTCATTTAGGACCGGCACTTACGAAGGGGGTAGGCAGCTGTATATCAGGGAGTATCCCTTCTGAGAATAAAAATAGCTGGAGCTTGTTAAGGTAATTACACAGGGGAAAGGATAATGTACTCGGAATTCCTCAGAAGAATCTGATTTGTGGTGAGCGGAGTGCTAAAACTCATTTAGGAACGACAAGAACATGCTGCGTAGGTAACTGTTTATCAGTAAATATCTCCACTGAGATTAAGAAAAGCAGTAGCTTAGTAAATTAAGTACTTCCTGGTATGGTTACTGTACTGGTAACTCTCCAAAAGAATCTGGATAGTGGTCAGGGAACAGAGAAAAAACTCATTTAAGACCTGCACTTACGAAGGGGGTAGGCAGCTGTATATCAGGGAGTAATCATTCTGAGAATAAAAACAGTTGGAGCTTGTTAAGGTAATTACACAGGGGAAAGGATCAAGTACTGGGAACTCCTCAGAAGAATCTGATTCGTGGTGAGGGGAGAGAGATAAAAGCTCATTTAGGAACGACATGAACATGCTGCGTAGGTAGCTATTTATCAGTAATTATCTCCACTGAGATTAAGAAAAGCAGTAGCTTAATAAATTAAGTACTTCCTGGTATGGTTACTGTACTGGTAACTCCCCAAAAGAATCTGGATTGTGGTGAGGGATCAGAGAAAAAAGCTCATTTAGGACCTGCACTTACAAAGGGGGTAGGCAGCTGTACATTAGGGAGTAATCCTTTGAGAATAAAAACAGCTGGAGCTTGTTAACTTAATTACACAGGGGAAAGGATAATGTATTCTCAACTCCTCAGAAGAATCTGATTTGTGGTGAGGGGAGAGAGATAAAAGCTCATTGAGGAACGACATGAAAATGCTGCGTAGGAAGCTGTTTATCAGTAAATATCTCCACTGAGATTAAGAAAAGCAGTAGCTTAATAAATTAAGTACTTCCTGGTATGGTTACTGTACTGGTAACTCCCCAAAAGAATCTGGATTGTGGTGAGGGAACAGAGAAAAAGCTCATTTAGGACCTGCACTTACGAAGGGGGTAGGCAGCTGTATACCAGGGAGTAAACCTTCTGAGAATAAAAACAGCTGGAGATTGTTAAGGTAATTACACAGGGGAAAGGATAATGTACTGGGAACCATCAGAAGAATCTGATTTGTGGTGAGGGGAGAGAGATAAAAGCTCATTTAGGAACTACATGAAAATGCTGCATAGGTAGATGTTTATCAGTAAATATCTCCAATGAGATTAAGAAAAGCAGTAGCTTAATAAATTAAGTACTTCCTGGTATGGTTACTGTACTGGTAACTCCCCAAAAGAATCTGGATTGTGGTGAGGGAACAGAGAAAAATGCTCATTTAGGACCTACACTTACGAAGGGTGTAAGCTGCTGTATATCAGGGAGTAAACCTTCTGAGAATAAAAACAGCTGGAGCTTGTTAAGGTAATGACACAGGGGAAAGGGTAATGTACTGGGAACTCCCCAGAAGAATCTGATTTGTGGTGAGGGGAGAGAGATAAAAGCTCATTTAGGAACGACAGAAAATGCTGCATAGGTAGCTGTTAATCAGTAAATATCTCCACTGAGATTAAGAAAAGCAGTAGCTTAATAAATTAAGTACTTCCTGGTATGGTTACTGTACTGGTAACTCCCCAAAATAATCTAGATTTTGGTGAGGGAACAGAGAAAAAAACTCATTTAGGACTTGAACTTACGAAGGGGGTAGGCAGCTGTATATCAGGGAGTATCCCTTCTGAGAATAAAAACAACTGGAGCTTGTTAAGGTAATTACACAGGGGAAAGGATAATGTACTGGGAACTCCTCAGAAGAATATGATTTGTGGTTAGCGGAGATAGATAAAAGCTCATTTAGGAACGACATGAAAATGCTGCATAGGTAGCTGTTTATCAGTAAATATCTCCACTGAGATTAAGAAAAGCAGTAGCTTAATAAATTAAGTACTTCCTGGTATGGTTACTGTACTGGTAACTCCCCAAAACAATCTGGATTGTGGTGAGGGAACAGAGAAAAAAGCTCATTTAAGACCTGCACTTACGAAGGGGGTAGTCAGCTGTATATCAGGGAGTAAACCTTCTGAGAATAGATTCAGCTGGAGCTTGTTAAGATAATTACACAGGGGAAAGGATAATGTACTGGGAACTCCTCAGAAGAATCTGATTTGTGGTGAGGGGAGAGAGATAAAAGCTCATTTCGGAACGACATGAACATGCTGGTTAGGTAGCTGTTTATCAGTAAATATCTCCACTGAGATTAAGAAAAGCAGTAGCTTAATAAATTAAGTACTTCCTGGTATGGTTACTCTACTGGTAACTCCCCAAAAGAATCGGGATTGTGGTGAGGCAACAGAGAAAAAATCTCATTTAGGACCTGCACTTACGAAGGGGGTAGGCAGCTGTATATCAGGGAGAAAACCTTCTGAGAATAAAAACAGCTGGAGCTTGTTAAGGTAATTACACAGGGGAAAGGATAATGTACTGGGAACTCCTCAGAAGAATCTGATTTGTGGTAAGGGGAGAGAGATAAAAGCTCATTTATGAACAATATGAACATGCTGCGTAGGTAGCTGTTTATCAGTAAATATCTCCACTGAGATTAAGAAAAGCAGTAGCTTAATAAATTAAGTACTTCCTGGTATGGTTACTGTACTGGTAACTCCCCAAAAGAATCTGGATTGTGGTGAGGGAACAGAGAAAAAAGCTCATTTAGGAACTGCACTTAAGAAGCGGGTAGGCAGCTGTACATCAGTGAGTAAACCTTTGAGAATAAAAACCGCTGGAGCTTGTTAAGGTTATTACACAGAGGAAAGGATATTGTACTGGGAACTCCTCAGAAGAGTCTGATTTGTGGTGAGGGGAGAGAGATAAAGGCTCATTTAGGAACGACATGAAAATGCCGCATAGGTAGCTGTTTATCAGTAAATATCTCCACTGAGATTAAGAAAAGCAATAGCTTAATAAATTAAGTACTTCCTGGTATGGTTACTGTACTGGTAACTCCCCAAAAGAATCGGGATTGTGGTGAGGGAACAGAGAAAAAAGCTCATTTAGGACCTGCACTTACGAAGGGGGTAGGCAGCTGTATATCAGGGAGTATCACTTCTGAGAATAAAAACAGCTGGAGCTTGTTAAGGTAATTACACAGGGGAAAGGATAATGTACTGGGAACTCCTCAGATGAATCTGATTTTTGGTGAGGGGTGAGAGATAAAAGCTCATTTAGGAACGACATGAAAATGCTGCATAGGTAGCTGTTTATCAGTAAATATCTCCACTGAAATTAAGAAAAGCAGTAGCTAAATATATGAAGTACTTCCTGGTATGGTTACTGTACTGGTAACTCCCCAAAAGAATCTGGATTGTGGTGAGGGAACAGAGAAAAAAGCTCATTTAGGACCTGCACTTACGAAGGGGGTAGGCAGCTGTACATCAGGGAGTAAACCTTTGAGAATAAAAACAGCTGCAGCTTGTTAAGGTAATTATACAGAGGAAAGGGTAATGTACTGGGAAGTCCTCAGAAGAATCTGATTTGTAGTGAGGGGAGAGAGATAAAAGCTCATTTAGGAACGACAGAAAATGCTGCATAGGTAGCTGTTTATCAGTAAATATCTCCACTGAGATTAAGAAAAGCAGTAGCATAATAAGTAAGTACTTCCTGTTATGGTTACTGTACTGGTAATTCCCCAAAGAATCTGGATTGTGGTGAGGGAACAGAGAAAAAAGCTCATTTAGGACCTGCACTTACGAAGGGGGTAGGCAGCTGTATATCAGAGAGAAAACCTTCTGAGAATAAAAACAGCTGGAGCTTGCTAAGGTAAATACACAGGGTAAAGGATAATGTACTGGGAACTCCTCAGAAGAATCTGAATTGTGGTGAGGTGAGAAAGATAAAAGCTCATTTAGGAACGACATGAAAATGCTGCATAGGTAGCTGTTTATCAGTAAATATCTCCACTGAGATTAAGAAAAGCAGTAGCTTAATAAATTATGTACTTCCTGGTATGGTTACTGTACTGGAAACTCCCCAAAAGAATCTGGATTGTGGGAGGGAACAGAGAAAAAAGCTCATTTAGGACCTGCATTTACGAAGGAGGTAGGCAGCTGTATATCAGGGAGTAAACCTTCTGAGAATAAAAACAGCTGGAGATTGTTAAGGTAATTACACAGGGAAACGGATAATGTACTGGGAACTCCTCAGAAGAATCTGATTTGTGGTGAGGGGAGAGAGATAAAAGCTCATTTTGGAACGACATGAACATGCTGCGTAGGTAGCTGTTTATCAGTAAATATCTCCACTGAGATTAGGAAAAGCAGTGGCTTAACAAATTAAGTACTTCTTGGTATGGTTACTGTACTGGTAACACCCCAAAAGGATCTGGATTGTGGAGAGGGAACAGAGAAAAAAGCTCATTTAGGACCTGCACTTACGAAGGGGCTAGGCAGCTATATATCCGGGAGTATCCCTTCTGAGAATAAAAACAGCTGGAGCATCTTAAGGTAATTACACAGGGGAAAAAATAATGTACTGGGAACTACTCTGAAGAATCTCTATTGTGGAGAGGGAACAGAGAAAAAAGCTCATTTAGGACCGGCACTTACGAAGGGGGTAGGCAGCTGTATATCAGGGAGTATCCCTTCTGAGAATAAAAATAGCTGGAGCTTGTTAAGGTAATTACACAGGGGAAAGGATAATGTACTCGGAATTCCTCAGAAGAATCTGATTTGTGGTGAGCGGAGTGCTAAAACTCATTTAGGAACGACAAGAACATGCTGCGTAGGTAACTGTTTATCAGTAAATATCTCCACTGAGATTAAGAAAAGCAGTAGCTTAGTAAATTAAGTACTTCCTGGTATGGTTACTGTACTGGTAACTCTCCAAAAGAATCTGGATAGTGGTCAGGGAACAGAGAAAAAACTCATTTAAGACCTGCACTTACGAAGGGGGTAGGCAGCTGTATATCAGGGAGTAATCATTCTGAGAATAAAAACAGTTGGAGCTTGTTAAGGTAATTACACAGGGGAAAGGATCAAGTACTGGGAACTCCTCAGAAGAATCTGATTCGTGGTGAGGGGAGAGAGATAAAAGCTCATTTAGGAACGACATGAACATGCTGCGTAGGTAGCTATTTATCAGTAATTATCTCCACTGAGATTAAGAAAAGCAGTAGCTTAATAAATTAAGTACTTCCTGGTATGGTTACTGTACTGGTAACTCCCCAAAAGAATCTGGATTGTGGTGAGGGATCAGAGAAAAAAGCTCATTTAGGAACTGCACTTACAAAGGGGGTAGGCAGCTGTACATTAGGGAGTAATCCTTTGAGAATAAAAACAGCTGGAGCTTGTTAACTTAATTACACAGGGGAAAGGATAATGTATTCTCAACTCCTCAGAAGAATCTGATTTGTGGTGAGGGGAGAGAGATAAAAGCTCATTGAGGAACGACATGAAAATGCTGCGTAGGAAGCTGTTCATCAGTAAATATCTCCACTGAGATTAAGAAAAGCAGTAGCTTAATAAATTAAGTACTTCCTGGTATGGTTACTGTACTGGTAACTCCCCAAAAGAATCTGGATTGTGGTGAGGGAACAGAGAAAAAGCTCATTTAGGACCTGCACTTACGAAGGGGGTAGGCAGCTGTATACCAGGGAGTAAACCTTCTGAGAATAAAAACAGCTGGAGATTGTTAAGGTAATTACACAGGGGAAAGGATAATGTACTGGGAACCATCAGAAGAATCTGATTTGTGGTGAGGGGAGAGAGATAAAAGCTCATTTAGGAACTACATGAAAATGCTGCATAGGTAGATGTTTATCAGTAAATATCTCCAATGAGATTAAGAAAAGCAGTAGCTTAATAAATTAAGTACTTCCTGGTATGGTTACTGTACTGGTAACTCCCCAAAAGAATCTGGATTGTGGTGAGGGAACAGAGAAAAATGCTCATTTAGGACCTACACTTACGAAGGGTGTAAGCTGCTGTATATCAGGGAGTAAACCTTCTGAGAATAAAAACAGCTGGAGCTTGTTAAGGTAATGACACAGGGGAAAGGGTAATGTACTGGGAACTCCCCAGAAGAATCTGATTTGTGGTGAGGGGAGAGAGATAAAAGCTCATTTAGAGGACGACAAGAACATGCTGCGTAGGTAGCTGTTTATCAGTAAATATCTCCACTGAGATTAAGAAAAAAAGTAGCTTAATAAATTAAGTACTTCCTGGTATGGTTACTGTACTGGTAACTCCCCAAAAGAGTCTGGATTGTAGTGAGGGAACAGAGAAAAAAGCTCATTTAAGACCTGCATTTACGAAGGGTGTAGGCAGTAGTATATCAGGGAGTATCCCTTCTGAGAATAAAAACAGCTGGAGCTTGTTAAGGTAATTACACAGGTGAAAGGAAAATGTACTGTGAACTCTTCAGAAAAATCTCATTTTGGTGAGGGGAGAGAGATAAAACCTCGCTTAGGAACTGCATGAAAATGCTGCATTGGTAGCTGTTTATCAGTAAATATCTCCACTGAGATTAAGAAACGCAGTAGCTTAATAAATTAAGTACTTCCTGGTATGGTTACTGTACTGGTAACTCCCCAAAAGAATCTGGATTGTGGTGAGGGAACAGAGAAAAAAGCTCATTTAGGACCTGCACTTACGAAGGGGGTAGGCAGCTGTATATCAGGGAGTATCCCCTCTCAGAATAAAAACAGCTGGAGCTTGTTAAGGTAATTACACAGGGGAAAGGATAACGTACTGGGAACGCCTCAGAAGAATCTGATTTGTGGTGAGGGGAGAGACATAAAAGCTCATTTAGGAACGACATGAACATGCTGCATAGGTAGCTGTTTATCAGTAAATATCTCCACTGAGATTAAGAAACGCAGTAGCTTAATAAATTAAGTACTTCATGGTATGGTTCCTGTACTGATAACTCCCCTAAAGAATCTGGATTGTGGTGAGGAAACAGAGAAAAAAGCTCATTTAGGACCTGCACTTACGAAGGGGGTAGGCAGCAGTATATCAGGGTGTAAACCTTCTCAGAATAAAAACAGCTGGAGCTTGTTAAGGTAATTACACAGGGGAAAGGATAATGTACTGGGAACTCCTCAGAAGAATCTGATTTTTGGTGAGGGGAGAGAGATAAAAGCTCATTTAAGAACGACATGAACATGCTGCGTAGGTAGCTATTTATCAGTAATTATCTCCACTGAGATTAAGAAAAGCAGTAGCTTAATAAATTAAGTACTTCCTGGTATGGTTACTGTACTGGTAACTCCCCAAAAGAATCTGGATTGTGGTGAGGGATCAGAGAAAAAAGCTCATTTAGGACCTGCACTTACAAAGGGGGTAGGCAGCTGTACATTAGGGAGTAATTCTTTGAGAATAAAAACAGCTGGAGCTAGTTAACTTAATTACACAGGGGAAAGGATAATGTATTCTGAACTCCTCAGAAGAATCTGATTTGTGCTGAGGGGAGAGAGATAAAAGATCATTTAGGAACGACATGAACATGCTGCGTTGGTAGCTGTTTATCAGTAAATATCTCCATTGAGAATAAAAAAAGCAGTAGCTTAATAAATTAAGTACTTCTTGGTATGGTTACTGTACTGGTAACTCCCCAAAAGAATCTGGATTATGGTGAGGGAACAGAGAAAAAAGCTCATTTAAGACCTGCACTTACGAAGGGGGTAGGCAGCTGTATATCAGGGAGTATCCCTTCTGAGAATAAAAACAGCTGGAGCTTGTTAAGGTAATTACACAGGGGAAAGGATAATGTACTCGGAATTCCTCAGAAGAATCTGATTTGTGGTGAGCGGAGAGAGATAATAGCTCATTTAGGAACGACATGAACATGCTGCGTAGGTAGCTGTTTATCAGTAAATATCTCCACTGAGATTAAGAAAAGCAGTAGCTTAGTAAATTAAGTACTTCCTGGTATGGTTACTGTACTGGTAACTCCCCAAAAGAATCTGGATTGTGGTGAGGGAACAGAGAAAAAAGCTCATTTAAGACCTCCACTTACGAAGGGGGTAGGCAGCTGTTTATCAGGGAGTATCCCTTCTGAGAATAAAAACAGCTGGAGCTTGCTAAGGTAATTACACAGGGGAAAGGAAAATTTACTGGGAACTCCTCAGAAGAATCTGATTTGTGGTGAGGGGAGAGAGATAAAAGCTCATTTAGGAACGACATGAACATGCTGCGTAGGTAGCTGTTTATCAGTAAATATCTCCACGGAGATTAGGAAAAGCAGTAGCTTAATAAATTAAGTGCTTCCTAGTATGGTTACTGTACTGGTAACTCCCCAATATAATCTGGATTGTGGTGAGGGAACAGAGAAAAAAGCTCATATAGGACCTGCACTTACGAAGGGGGTAGGCAGCTGTATATCAGGGCGTAAACCTTCTGAGAATAAAAACAGCTGGAGCTTGAAGAGGTAATTACACAGGGGAAAGGATCATGTACTGGGAACTCCTCAGAAGAATCTGATTTGTGGTGAGGGGAGAGAGATAAAAGCTCATTTAGGAACGACATGAAAATGCTGCGTAGGTAGCTGTTTATCAGTAAATATCTCCACTGAGTTTAAGAAAAGCAGTAGCTTAATAAATTAAGTACTTCCTGGTATGATTACTGTACTGGTAACTCCCCAAAAGAATCTGGATTGTGGTGAGGGAACAGAGAAAAAAGCTCATTTAGGACCTGCACTTACGAAGGGGGTAGGCAGCTGTACATCAGCGAGTATCCCTTCTGAGAATAAAAACAGCTGGAGCTTGTTAAGGTAATTACACAGGGGAAAGGATAATGTACTGGGAACTCCTCAGAAAAATCTGATTTGTGGTGAGGGGAGAGAGATAAAAGCTCATTTAGGAACGACATGAACATGCTGCGTAGGTAGCTATTTATCAGTAATTATCTCCACTGAGATTAAGAAAAGCAGTAGGTTAATAAATTAAGTACTTCCTGGTATGGTTACTGTACTGGTAACTCCCCAAAAGAATCTGGATTGTGGTGAGGGATCAGAGAAAAAAGCTCATTTTGGACCTGCACTTACAAAGGTGGTAGGCAGCTGTACATTAGGGAGTAATACTTTGAGAATAAAAACAGCTGGAGCTTGTTAAGGTAATTACACAGGGGAAAGGATAATGTACTGGGAACTCCTCAGAAGAATCTGATTTGTGGTGAGGGGAGAGAGATAAAAGATCATTTAGGAACGACATGAACATGCTGCGTTGGTAGCTGTTTATCAGTAAATATCTCCATTGAGAATAAAAAAGCAGTAGCTTAATAAATTAAGTACTTCCTGGTATGGTTACTGTACTGGTAACTCCCCAAAAGAATCTGGATTATGGTGAGGGAACAGAGAAAAAAGCTCATTTAAGACCTGCACTTACGAAGGGGGTAGGCAGCTGTATATCAGGGAGTATCCCTTCTGAGAATAAAAACAGCTGGAGCTTGTTAAGGTAATTACACAGGGGAAAGGATAATGTACTCGGAATTCCTCAGAAGAATCTGATTTGTGGTGAGCGGAGAGAGATAATAGCTCATTTAGGAACGACATGAACATGCTGCGTAGGTAGCTGTTTATCAGTAAATATCTCCACTGAGATTAAGAAAAGCAGTAGCTTAGTAAATTAAGTACTTCCTGGTATGGTTACTGTACTGGTAACTCCCCAAAAGAATCTGGATTGTGGTGAGGGAACAGAGAAAAAAGCTCATTTAAGACCTGCACTTACGAAGGGGGTAGGCAGCTGTTTATCAGGGAGTATCCCTTCTGAGAATAAAAACAGCTGGAGCTTGCTAAGGTAATTACACAGGGGAAAGGAAAATTTACTGGGAACTCCTCAGAAGAATCTGATTTGTGGTGAGGGGAGAGAGATAAAAGCTCATTTAGGAACGACATGAACATGCTGCGTAGGTAGCTGTTTATCAGTAAATATCTCCACGGAGATTAGGAAAAGCAGTAGCTTAATAAATTAAGTACTTCCTAGTATGGTTACTGTACTGGTAACTACCCAAAAGAATCTGGATTGTGGTGAGGGAACAGAGAAAAAAGCTCATATAGGACCTGCACTTACGAAGGGGGTAGGCAGCTGTATATCAGGGCGTAAACCTTCTGAGAATAAAAACAGCTGGAGCTTGTAGAGGTAATTACACAGGGGAAAGGATCATGTACTGGGAACTCCTCAGAAGAATCTGATTTGTGGTGAGGGGAGAGAGATAAAAGCTCATTTAGGAACGACATGAAAATGCTGCGTAGGTAGCTGTTTATCAGTAAATATCTCCACTGAGATTAAGAAAAGCAGTAGCTTAATAAATTAAGTACTTCCTGGTATGATTACTGTACTGGTAACTCCCCAAAAGAATCTGGATTGTGGTGAGGGAACAGAGAAAAAAGCTCATTTAGGACCTGCACTTACGAAGGGGGTAGGCAGCTGTATATCAGGGAGTATCCCTTCTGAGAATAAAAACAGCTGGAGCTTGTTAAGGTAATTACACAGGGGAAAGGATAATGTACTGGGAACTCCTCAGAAGAATCTGATTTGTGGTGAGGGGAGAGAGAAAAAAGCTCATTTAGGAACGACATGAAAATGCTGCATAGGTAGCTGTTTATCAGTAAATATCGCCACT